>NW_011495018.1:9352463-9382494 GCF_000754665.1 Bison bison bison | reverse complement strand
AAGATGAGTCACATCAGAAAAAAAAGATGGATGAGTGGACCTCTGGACATCCCTTAGACAAGCATCTCTTACGGGCTCAGAGGCAAGCGTTTGTGCCCATGGAGTCCTTGTTCTGAGTGACAAATACCCACCCCTTCTCACCCTCCTTTTGGCTCATTCTGAGGCATTGCTTCCAAGGCCTCAGTCAGTTCAGTCGCTCAGCTGTGTCTGACTCTTTGTGACCCCATGGACTGCAGCACGCCAGGCTTCCCTGTCCATCACCAACTCCCGGAGTTTACTCAAACTCATGTCCATCGAGTTGATGATGCCATCCAACCATCTCATCTTCTGTCATCCCCTTCTCCTTCCACCTTCAATCTTTCCCAGCATCAGGGTCTTTTCTAATGAGTCAGTTGACCAAAGTATTGGAGCTTCAGCATCAGTCCTTCCAGTGAATATTCAGGACTTGCTTTCCTGATTTCCAAGGCCTAAGGTGAAAATAGTGTCTAAGAGGGAAATTGAGGGTTTGTGGGGCCTCCGTCTTGAAATGGTGCTTAGGAAGTGTCTGATTATTTTTCCACATCTGAGTACTTTTCATTCTTTGGCCGAGATGCTCTTTTTCCGTCCCTGTAGTCTTTGTTGTAAGATTTCTGTTTACTCGAGGCTAGTGGCTGTGGAATGAGGATTCGGTTGGTTGGTTTTCATCCAGGAGTGTGAACTCAGCTGACCAGTTCTCTCAGTGGTCCTGCTGATCCTCATCAACTGAGCCAAGCAAATGAGACCCTTCTGGTTTTTGAAGGAAGTGCGGGTGTGGAAATGTCTAGAGTCAGAGCTTTTCCATCTTAATTTTGGGCAAAATGTATCATTTTCTCCATTCATGCTCCCCCAGTTTTGTGAGGCAAGGCTTGAAGGAAATTTCCCGATTCTTTCCTTTTCTTCTAACCTAATCCACTCATGTGTCCTGTGGCCTCATCCATCCACGTATCCTGAGACAAAGAAGAGATAAGCCTCTAGTTATTTATTCATCTTACATTAAGATTTTGAGCTGAAACCAGAAGCACAGGACTTTTACATAGCAGGAACCTTGAGATAATGGAGAACTTTGAGCCTTTGATGCAAGAGATTTGGAAAACAAAGCACAAAGCTGGCCTTTAACCTCATGCCCTAAAAATAAGAGAGGGAGGAGGCTGGAGCATGCTTGTAAGTGATTGGGCTTGAAGGCAAGATGAACAGAAATAACCGGTGACTGTGGTCGGATTTGTGCCATGTTCTGGTCCTTTTATCATGAAATTGAGTGTTTTGTGGCAAGAAGGCTAGCCCTGAGAGTCTATTTTAACCCAGTTGGCTTATTGTCACAAATTCCTTAACTCTGAGACAGTTTGCCTGTTTGATGAGGGAGATTGTGTTGTTCGTTGGAGCTTTGTTATACATAATTGAAATCTGAGGTTACTTACCAGCCTTGTCATATTTAAACTAGTTATATGACTCTGCTATTTTTGTTATTATATCAACTGGTGTAAAAAATGATTCAGAGTCTCTCAAAGTCGAGAAAAACTCTTTCCTTGTATCAGTTATGGTGCAATTAAAAAGACAGGTTTAACCAGAAGTTTTTGAAAGCATTCTCTGCTCCATTCCTGACAGCCAGCTCTGAACTTCCCACGGGCATCTGGGAAGCTCTGGCTACTGCTCATGACCATAGTCCTTGCTCATCTGCTGGCCTGAGCCCCTTCTTCTCTGGATTCTACTATCTCTTTGATGATCTGATCATCTCCCCCTCCTCCCACCCTACTTCTGCCGCTGCTGCTGTTCTCTGAACAACCACATGACCTTTTTTTTTAAACCTTTTTATTTTGTATTGCAGCTTCCCAGGTGGGCGTGGTGGTAAAGAATCTGCCTGCAATGCAGGAGACTCGGGTTTGATCCCTAGGTCCAGAAGATCCCCAGGAGAAGGGAATGGCTGCCCACTCCAGTATTCTTGACTGGAGAATTCCATGGACAGAGGAGCCAGGCGGGCTACGGTCCATGAGGTCACAAGAGTTGGACATGACTGAGCAGCTGACATAGCCTATTTAACAATGCTGTGATAATTTCAGGTGAACAGGGAAGGGACTGGGCCATTCAGATACACGTATCCATTCTCCCCCAAACTCCCCTCCCTGCCACAGAACGCTGAGTAAGTCCACGTGCGGTGAAGTAGGTCCTTGTTGGTTATCCATTTTAAATATAGAAGTGTGGACACGTCCATCCCAAGCTTCCTAACTATCCCCTCCCACACTGACAACCATATGTTCCTTCTCTTAGTCAGTGAGTTTCTTCAGAATGACCTTTTAGAAATATAAATCGGGGATTTCCTTGGCTGTCCAGTGATTGGGACTTCGCCCTCCAATGAAGGGGATTCGAGTTCCATCCTTAATCTGAGAGCTAAGATCCCACATGCCTCGGGGCCCAAAACAGAACAGATTCAATAAAGACTTTAAGAATGAAAGTGAAAGTAGAAATGTGTTAGACGCTTAGTCGTGTCGGACTCTTTGCGACCCCATGAACTGTAGCCTGCCAGCCTCCTGTGTCCATGGGGATTCTCCAGGCAGAAATACTGGAGTGGATTGCTATTTCCTAATCCAGAGGATCTTCCTGATCCAGGGATCAAACCCAGGTCTACTGCATTGCAGGCGGATTCTTTACCTTCTGAACCACGAGGGAAGGCTTCAAGAATGATCTACATCAACAACAAAAAAACTTAAACAAACATAAAAACACGAGTCAAGGTGAGCTCTTGCCCTGAGTAGAACCCCGACCCGTGTCCAGCTCTTCAAGGCAGGCTTCTCCTCCCACCCACCCACTGTGCCCTCAAGATCTGGGGCCTTAGCCCCATTCCTTGCACTTGGCAAACTCCTCACCTCTGGGCACTTCATCTTGTGGTTCCCTCTGTCCAGAACCTTCTTTCCCCAGCTCTGTGGGGTCTGGCTCCTTCCTCCTTCATGTCTGTCTCTAAGAAGCCTTCCCTCTAGGGAACGAGAGAGAGAGAGAAGCTCCAAGTGCAGCCCAGAGCCTGAAACAAACCAGTGTCAGCACGTCCTCTGTTTTGTTGATTGCACTTCCTCTCCCAGTGGCTGTGAACTAATGAATTAATTCAGTAAATATTCGAGGGGAGTTTCTTGCTTCATTTTACAATTCCTCGCCCACAGCCATTTTAGCAGTGCTGGTCTGGGGGCGGGGGTTGGTGTTAGGTGTGTGGGAAGAGCAAGAAAATCACACTCTTTTCTCATGACTCTGTAAACTCAGAAATCACTGGTACAGCTGTTCCCTGACTACAGGGGGCTTTAAAGAAAGAACACTACGCTTAGTGTTTCTCTAACTTATTCTAATTCTCTGAATTATGTTTAGGTGATGGATATAATGATCTTGGTTGTAGAATTTTAACACTTTGAGGACTGGCGAGGGTAAATGTGTTCTAACTTCCTGGCCTTGTGCGTGGCACTTTCCAGGTGTAAACTCACTTCCCAAAACCACCCCATGTGGCTGGTGGCTATTACCACCACCTATTACCCGCTACTAACCACACTGCATAGACGAGGAGACTGAGGCCCCGGAGATGTTGTGGAAACTGTCCTGAGTGTTTAACAGGTGGCAGAGCAGGAATTTTGGAACCAAATCTATTGATCTCATTTTTTATATTCAGTGCGTGTTCTGTTGTGTGTATTTATGAAATGATAAGAATAATAAGTTCATATGTTATACACGAAGAAAGTGCTTTCATTTAGATTTCATCAGTTCAGAATTTTTAATAAGTGGGTCAAAGACTGGATTGATGTCGCTGCATTATGTATGAGCGAAAAGGGCGTGACCATAAACTGAGACAGGCAGTGCCTCAAGGGAAAAGCACATTTTCAAGGCGTTGAACAATACTTATTCTCTGCAACTGGCATGCTGTTTACAAGCTGTTCTTTCTCCTTTTTATCGTGTAAAGAGATGGGAAAGAAAGGGACAGAGGGTTGAAGTCCTCCTCTCTATTGTACAGAAGCACTGTTTGCAGTCTGTGGTAAAAAGGGAGCTTTTAAAGCTTTTAAAACATCGGACTTCTTACCTAAGTGTTCTGGCCACTCCATGCTGAGTCGAGGTTTGTGCATCTGTTTCTATGCGCAGCATCATGACTGAGGCTCATCGAGACCCACAGAGGACCACAAGTTATTCATTTCGCAGAGCTGGGGAAGAGGTTTTCTGCAGAATGCATCTTTCTGCTTAGCAGAAAGCGGAACATATTTGTTCAGATAAAAGAAATACAGCAAAACCCAAACCACTTCTGGAGGCACGTGCTCAGCTGTCAGAACCTCAGGGTCTCCACATGCCTCACTCAGGGTCACTGTTCTGCTCCCCGGCAGAGGCCACTTTCCTGACCCCAGAGGTCTGGGTGGCCCGTGACCTCCCCTCTCACTCCGTGTAGGTTCCCAGAACCTTAAGCTTAGATGCCCACTGCTTGAATGAGGGAGGGGATTAAGGTATGGCCAAAAGGAGGGGGTGAAGAAGGAAATGGCAACCCATCCCAGTCTTCTTGCTTGAAAAATCCTACGGACAGAACATGGGATTGTAAAAGAGTCGGGCATGACTTAGCAACTAAACAACAAACGAAAGCAAAGGGAGAGGGTGGGCCGGGGCGGGAGGCCCAGGCTGGCCCGGCTGGCTGCCCCAGTGGCCGGTTGTGGATCCAGATGCAGAAACTCCGTTTCATCTGTCACCTTGGAAGGGACGATGCTCAGGGAAACCGACGGCATCCGAATGTACCAGGGGCTGAACTGCAGGTGAGGAGCACAGCCTGTCGCCGTCCAGGAGCCCCTCGGATGTGAGGATGGCTCCTGGTTAGGGTGAGAGATGGAGGACGTGCTCCAGTCTTGGCTCGAGCCTTTGACAAGTCACTGAGCCTTGAGAGTGGGAAGAAGAAGCGTGCTTCTTGAGAGTGGGAAGCTGATCTGACTCAGCTGCCCAGGTGCCCAGCATCTGACAGGTCCTGCTGAAACTGTCATGGAGTGAAATCCACAGGCCTGCCCTATTGTGAGGATCACATGAGAGGGTGGATAAGGATATTCCGAGGTGCTAATTGCACAGTATCGGCTGAGATGAGCAGCCTGGGCCTCGGAGTCCCGGGTGGGGCATCCGCATCCTGGGACCCAGGTACCTGCCTGGAAGACCACCTTGTTACCAGAAGAATGCTTGTTGAGTGTGGAAGGTGAGGGTGGAAGGATGGGTGTTTCTTGCAGGCTGTGAGAGCACCTGGACTGTGGCCCCACGGCACCCTGAGGGTGGAGCCCCCAGGGGCCTTGCCCCCAGGTGGGCGTGTCCACCCTGAACTGTGCAGTGGGGGTGGGCTGGGCGTGGTGCTGCATCTTAGCTGCCCGTCTGCTCTCTCCAGGCTCGTTGTTGGCGCCTTCCCTTTTACCAGTGTCACCTGGACATAATCCAGCTAATCAGACCCCAGCTGTGTTATATTCCTTGTGTCCTGGACCACAATGAAATCTGGGAGAACAAGCCAAACAGATCTGGAAAGATCCCAGGTGTTCCCAGCAGCTGGGTTGGGCTCCACCCTGTTCAGGCCTGCATCTTCCCCTATACCCAGCCAAATGTGTCCTCCTGTTTAAACATCTTCTTCTGATTACGACCATAACACATATATGTTGCCTAGCCTTGAAAGTGGCTCAGTCTTGTCCAACTCTTTGCGACCCCATGGACTATACAGTCCATGGAATTCTCCAGGCCAGAATACTGGAGTGGGGTAGCCTTTCACTTCTCCCAGGGATCTTCCCAACCCAGGACTCCTGTGTACATGTTGCCTGTACGTGTATATATTTGTCTCTGCATAGGTATGTAGTGAGTGAAGTTGCTCAGTCTTGTCTGACTCTTTGGGACCCCATGGGCTGCAGCTTGCCAGGCTCCTCTGTCAATGGGATTTTCCAGGCAAGAGTACTGGAGTGGTTTGCCATTTCCTTCTCCAGGGGATCTTCTCGGCCCAGGGATTGAACCCGGGTCTTCTGCATTGCAGGCAGACTCTTTACCATCTGAGCCACCAGGGAAGCCCTGATGGATCGGTAGATAGGTATTAAATATACATATGTATTTATGTGTATTTGTTTATGTTGATATATAATTATTGTATCCCAAATAAGCTTATACTGTATGTACATTCCTTAATCTGCTGTCTTTTTCTACTTATTATTTAGCTTGCAGTTTTCCTGACTGTACATGTAAACAGCATGTGGTTCTGAGGGAGGGTCTGTTATTAATACTTGCCAGGTACTGGCGGAAGTCCTAGTTTTGACCAGACTTGACTGCTCTTTTTGAGTTTTTACGTCCTCTCCTGTCGTTTTTCTGTCTCTTTTTTTCTCTTATTCTTTATAGATGTTGTTTATCTGCCTGTTTTTAACACCACCCTTTGTCTTCTAATTTGTTTTGATTTCAGAAACCAGATTATCGAATTGTCTTTGTTTGGGCTGCTGTAAAAATTACCATAGGCTCATGGGCTTAAGCAGCAAATGTTACAGTTCTGGAGCTGGAAAGTCCACACTCAAGGCATGGACAGATTTGGTGTCCGGATGTCTTCTCACTGAATCCTCACATGGCAGAAGGGGCCTGGAGCTCTCTGGGGTCTTTTATAAGGGCACTAATCCTGTTCCCAAGGGCTCCACCTTCATGTCCCGATCACCTCCTAGGACCCCACCTCCTAATACTGTCACCTCGAGGATGAGGTTTCAATGTGAATTTGGAGAGACACACATTCAGTCCATAACACCAACCTGTTGGAATAGTGTATGAAAGAAAGCTAAGTATATTGTTGAACAAGACCAGAAGAGGTTTCTCTGAGTTCAGGAGCTTTAGTGCAAGCTCTGGGTCATATGACTTGGTTGAGCAGAGACATTTTTGTATTTTCTTGGAAGCTAGCTGTCTCTTGGCCAGCTGAAGATACTGCCTGCATGTTGAGAGGCTTCTCACTAGGTAGGGTGTTCTATAGTTCTCGCTGGAGAGAAGAGAAGGACTTTTAAATGACAGCCCGTCAGAAGCGCCTCCTTGTGTCTTTTACAGTCTTTTTTTTTTTCCACTAGCATCCATAAATGTCTTTGGAGAAGGGAATGGCAACCCACTCCAGTATTCTTGCCTGGAGAATTCCACGGACAGAGGAGCCTGGCGGGCTACAGTCCACAGGGTCACAAAGAGTCAGACATGACTGAGCGACTTCCATCACCATGAACGTCTTATTTCCAGTTAGGTTTTTTTTTTTTTTTTTGAGAATTTGAGTTTATAGATGCCAATTTAGGTTACTCAAGCAATGAGTTAGGCTACAAAGATGGGATTTCAGGGCTATCAGTGTATGAAAGCAAGAACATAAAAAGGCTGCCTGAGTCCCTTCTCCCTCTATTTTTCCTAAGACTTGAGTCAGTCTGGCCTTTCTCCAGGAAGGCACAACACGATCCAGTTACAAATCTGTGGCGTCAAGAGCCCAGAGCCCATTCAGTGCTGATTCTTTACTACCTGCAGTGGGGCCTGAGGCCACTGAGAGTCCCTTCCCCTTTGCTAAGTACTTGGTGTCATTGCAGTTAAGTCAGTTTCACAGCTTGTGCTGTGTGTGTGTGTGTGGGAGGGGTAGCGGGGTTCATTGGGCGCCTGTGTACACAGCCACGTGTGCACAGTGCCACACCAAGCCTTCTCCCCGTCCCTGGCGAAGTGGGTTGTGTGCACCTCAAGGGAAGGGTGAAGTCCAGCTCGGCGCAGCTCCGACAGGGTCCACGTTCTCCTGGATACACTCGTGTCCACGGACCACCTGGCAGGACAGCCCTCCCACACTGTGTGTGGCCTCCAGATTCTCTTTCATGCCTAACTCAGGAGCTCTGACCACATGGGAGTCTTAACTAGCTAGCAAATCACTTTTCCCAGAATTTCTAATGCTTGGATGCCAAGGGCAGAGCCGGAGCTGCAGGGACGTCAGTGCTGGTCCAGAGGCTGAGGATCTGAGCTCCCAGCCCAGGTTTGATTCCCGGTCAGAGAGCTCGATCCCACGTGCCACAACTAAGACACGGTGCAGCCAAATAAATAAAGATTAAAGAAAAGAATCCGAGCTGCAGTAATAAGGTGGAGAGCAGTATCCTCACTGTTTTTATTCCCACTTACTGGGCAACAATCCAAGGGCCTGGAAGGTCAAGGGACTTGTCTAAGCTGACACAGTTGCAGCAAGTGACGTGGTTATAGTGTAGTGAGAGCTTGTGGACAGCGTTCCAGTCATTCCAACTTCTGATTTCTTTGGGGGACAGTCTGTCTCCCCCATTCCATCGAGTCTGGATCGTGCTAAGTCATGTCTGACTCTTCTGCAACCCCATGGACTGTAGCCCACCAGACTCCTCTGTCTGTGGGATTCTCCAGGCAAGAATACTGGAATGGGTTCCCATTTCCTTCTCCAGGGAGTGTTATGGGTTGCTTATTCATTAGGGTTCCTCACCCTTTCTGGGCTTACCCAGGTGGCTAAGTGGTAGAGAATCGGCCTACTAGTGCAGGATTTGCAGGAGATGCGAGTTTGACCCCTGGGTCATGAAGATCCCCAGGAGGAGGAAGTGGCAACCCACTCCAGTATTCTTGCCTGGAGAATCCCACGGATGGAGGAGGGTGGCAGGCTACAGTCCATGGGGTAGCAAGAGTCAGACACAACTTAGTGACCGAGCACTCAGCACTCACACCTTCTTCTAGCTAAATGATGAACATACGACCCAAGGTGGGCCAATTGGATGCTTAGTCCTGTCTCTTCAAATCTGACTCCTCAGCCACCATAGCCTTTTAATAAATTCCACTGTTGCTTGAGTTATCTAGTTGCTTCCTGTTTCTTACTTTAGTCAGTTCACAACTGGCCATCACCAGGTCTGCGGGACTCCTCTGTCTCTGAGGATACTCTTCCCCTTTGTGATTGCATTTTCCTTTGCAGCCAGTGTGTTGATACCCCTGGGAACCCTGCTGACATCTCTTCGTAACCACCAAGTGAAAGCTGCTTGAATCTGAAAATGCATCTGCCTTATAACCCGACACACGCTAGGTACTGGGAGTCTTAGGATGCGGGTGTCAGCATCAGTGGGACTTTCCCTCGAGTGTCAGGCTGGAAGATCCTAGCTGCCTGGCTAGGATGCCTGGGAGCTATGTTCACAGGAGACAGCACCTGACTATGGCTCCTCGGTCACCTGACGGACCAAGAAGCACCTCAGCCTTTGACTGTGTTGAAATCACAGTCTCCCTTTACTGATTTATTGAGGAGTCATGTTGCTGAGCAAAATCCTGTTTCTATATCCAGGATGGGGAAATTAAAATGAAAGACACTTTTCTGTCAGCCTGAAAAAAATGACCAGTGTGGCCAAGTTGTTTTAAGCAGGAGGGAAGAGTGTGTGTGTGTGTGTGTGTGCGCACATGCTCGTGCATGCACATTGGGGCAGAGACAGAATTTCTTGACAAGGTTGTCACAGCGGAATATTCTGATGAATAGAATTTAGGGCACAGCAGTTTCTAAGATATCTGCTCACTCACAAATGCATCAGATTCTTACACGAGGTGCAGAGATGAATGAAGTGGTCTGATGCGCCGAGAGCCCGAGTTCCTTCCTGGAAGGTCTCCCTCTGTCGCTGGGACGGCGGATGGTCTTCCGGCCTGGAGGACGTGAGCCCTTCTCCCTGGCTGGGCTTTGGGCCCACACTCTGCGTTTGTCTTCAAGGGGGAGGACCACCAGAAGGAGCGTTCACACTTCTTGCTCAGGTGGTCTCCCCTGGAGCTCAGAGGCTGGGGCTCATATCCTGGGAAGACCCCCCCACCTCTCAAGTGTCTGCACTGTGTCCTTTCCCTCTTGGTGGGCGGTGGCAAGAACTCACAGCGCCCGGATTGCTCTCATGGTGAGAAGTGCAAACTGGAGTTCTGAGGAGCTGCTCTGCATGTGAGGAGTTGATCCACATGTGGAACTCCCCTTTTCCTGTAGCCATCCTTAAGCTCAAACTGCATTTTGATAATCACTGTAAGTATAAGTAATTTTAGATTTCTGGAATAGGAGGGCATTAATTATATTATATTAATTATATTAGTTATATTTAGAACTAAAGCTCTTACTTGGCAGCAGTTTCATGCAGGCAAGCCCAGTTCCATGGAAGACCTGCCAGGAATAGGCCTTGGGAAGCACTTCAGCTCTCCAGGCCTAAGTTTCCTCACCTGCATAAAAAGATATGATAAGTGTACTGAAGTAGGAAATAGTCTCTAAATTTTCTTCCCGCTTTGAAGGTGAAAGATTCTATGTTCTCTGAAATTTATTCTTCCGAACCCTTTAATGATCTGTAGTAAAGCTTAAGCAAAATGTGAAAGATTGAGGGCAGGAGGAAAAGGGGACAACAGAGGATAATTGGATGGCATCATCGACTCAATGGGTGTGAGTTTGAGCAAACTCTGGGAGATGGTGAAGGACAGGGAAGCCTGGTGTGCTGCAGTCCATGGGATTGCAAAGAATTGGGTACGACAGAGTGTGAACAACAAGCCATTTAATGATATGCTGGAAGATGGCATTTATAGTTCTTCTTTATTAAAAGGTTCCAATATTTTATTTGTAGATACATATATTCACACATATATTTGTGTTTATATGTATGCATGTGTATGCCATTCCCTTCGAGGATCTTCCCAACCCAGGGATCGAACCTGGGTCTTCTGCATTGCAGGCAGATTCTTTACCATCTGAGCCACCAGGGAAGCCCAGGATTGTATTATACTAGCTTCTCATGTCTATATTATATTATGTTACATTATTATTATGTGAATGTTGATCTTATACTCCTTCACTATTGTCGTTTACAGAAATAAAACATAATGTGTTTAAACCAAACCAAAAATATAGGTTGATAGGCCTCAGGGTTCTGCATGTTGCTGGCTAACTGTCTTGCTTTGGGGAGAGCTGCCATAAAATACTCTTTTGTCTGGATGGGAGGGAAGTTTGGGGGAGAATGGATACATGTATGTGTACGGTGGAGTCCCGTCACTGTTCACCCGAAACTGTCACAACATTGTTAACCAGCTGTACCCCAACACAAAGTAAAAGTTAATAAAGGCAACTTCCTCCCCCCAAAAAAAACCCCGAAGATAAAATACTCTTTTGATGCAAGGTGCCATCTATGAAGGGTCTGGGTTCCTCGTTGTGTGGAGGAGGTTTCCAAAGTGTGCTCGGTGGGGCTTTAGGTCCTATAAAGACTTTCCAAAATCTGAGAAAAATATTTGAGGAAATATTTTTAAACTTTACAAGCACCCTGGGGAGCCTGGCAGACTCGGGTGTCAGCAGGCAGCACAGTCTCTACGCCCGTAGTTATGCGTTTCCATCTTCCCTTCTCTGTACACACACGCTGTGTGTATCGCCTGCCACCAGCATATGGCCTTGTGCTGATTGATAGATTAATTTGGTTTTGCCCAGTTAGGTAGTTCTCCTGTCCTGACTGCCTTATTAAAGAATGTCCCATGATCACAGGACAAGCTGTTCAGAACAGGTGCTGTTCGTGGTTACTCATCAGGACTTCTCAATAATGTGCAACCAGGAGAGAAATCAACAGACCCAGTGCTGCATTAGGCATCCTCAACCCCCAGGGTCAGATTGTTTAAGTTCGTAAAAATAGCTTAATGGTTCTCAATGATGGGCTTCCCTGGTAGCTCAGCTGGTAAAGAATCCGCCTGCTATGCAGGAGACTCCGGTTCGATTCCTGGTTCAGGAAGATCTGCTGGAGAAGGGATAGGGTACCCACTCCAGTATTCTTGGGCTTCCCTGGTGGCTCAACTGGTAAAGAATCTGCCTGCAATGGGGGAGACCTGGGTTTGATCCTGGAGTTGGAAAGATCCCCTGGAGAAGGGAAAGGAAAAGCTATAGACTTTATAAGAATACATCATACAGTGACCTTATAAAGTGAGTGAAATACTACTTTTCTCTGTGCATAGGAAATTCACATAAGATGCATTTAGAAAAATAGTTTTGTTGCTGGAAAGGTTTAGAAGCCACTGACGTAGTAGTAAGACAGCACAGATTTTAGAGGCAGACAGTTCTAGATTTGAGCCCTGCACTTCCCTAGTTTACTAACGAGGTGGCCTTGGGCTAAGCAGTGTGCCTCTCTAAGCCATAGCTGTGTCATCTGCAAAACGGGCCTGCTCTCCAGTAGCGGGATATTTTTGTAGCTTATAGAGAAATGTGCAAATGGCCTAGTCCAGTGCTTGATATGTAATAAAAAAGTTCAACATACAGTAGCTATTAGAATGCTCTTTATGCTGGGAATTAAAGTCATTATATTTCATGCCCGGCCATTAAGAGGTACACCTTTACACTTTTATTATATTTGCATTCATTTACATATTTACTTATAGAGAACTTAGCATTTGCATATCCTGGTAAATACATTTCTCTGTAATTTAGAGTCATTTTAGCAGACTGTAATGGCACATTTCTCTTTCTGACACAGCTTCTTGGCAAATTAACTTACTTGCATTTTCATTTTAAAAACGTGTGGTGCCTTCGCAGAATAATTTCCCGTACTTTCAGTTCTTCTTGTAGGAAAAAAATAATTGCACAGCCAAGGAAAGCTGCTTTCATGCATTGGGACTCTGGAATGCTGCTTTATGTTTATGTCCAGGCTCTTTGTGGGTGGACTGTAGAAATCCCCACTCTTGGGAATGTTTCTGAGCCCTCTCTGAGAAACTGAATAGGGAGAAAAGAGCTAATTAAAAAAGCTGCCGTCCGCCTCCTCTAATTAACTTGCTCTCCACTCCTGGGGGAGGGTGTGAAAATATGAAAACGGCACTCAGGCGGTGCTGGAAGTGAACGCCATTCTAGGGGTCCCTGGTAGCCTCTGGTGTTTTGATGCAGAAAAGGTTCGTAGTGAACAAGGCGAGGAGCCTCACAAGGGGCCTGGTGTACCCTTGCCCTCCCTGGACACTGCCTCCCACACGGGGCGCTGGTGAATAGTGGTCCCCTCTGAGCAGGTGTGCACGCTGGGCAGCTGCGAGCTGGGGAGACCTCATTGGAATTCAGCAGCTTGAATCCATGAGCGTCCGGCCCTCCCTGTCGCTTGCTTATGCTGCTGGGAAAGATCAGGGGCCCTTTGTGCTCTCAAGCCACACATCGCTGGAGCCCGGGGATGCAGAAGCCGTGGGAAGAGCTCCCTCTGCATCTCTGCTGGGCCCTGGGGAAGCTCAGAACATCCCTGCCTGGTGTTGCGGCGGCTAAGTTTCTCGTGACGTCGTAAAGAGATTCAGAACCCAGACGTATCGGCAAAGGAATTAGGGGTGGAAGTTTGGGGACAGAAGCTGTTCTTCAGCGGAAATGGCTTTGGCCTCCTGGTGGACATGGCCCCCGGTGGAATGGGCCCGGTGGATGTGGACGACGGTAACCGGCAGTGGGGATTCCAGTCTGAGGGTCCTTCACGGAAACCCAGGAAAGAGGCAAGTTGTCTGTGTGCGTCTCTTCAACATTGCCGCCGATGAGTGCAAAGCTGGGGGCCAGGTCTACACCCAGAGCCCACCAGGCAGATCTAAACTACTGTTCCTCTTTGATGCTTGGCTGCATGACTTTCTTGTGTTTTTCATGCCAGTAAAAAGATTCTGCAGAAGTTCAGCTACCTAGATCTGTGGTTGTCCAGGCATGGATCTTAAATCTCTCCCCCGTTCCGACCCCAGACGAAAGCTAAGTCTTTTAATATTAACATGTGTTTGTAAAAGTTGGCATGGCCCCTGTTGCATTTGTATAAATTAAGTCTTGTGAAATTTGATAGTAAACAGGCTTCAGCTCATTGGATTCTGTCGAATCCAGCTCTGATGTTTCTCTTCATCTCTTTGTGTCCCTGGAGAGCTCTGTGGCTGGTTGCAGGAGCCAGAGTCCTTGGAAGGATGGGAGTAGGGGATCTTTGGCTCCGATAAAGTGAGTCTCTGACACACAAGTTGTAAAAATCTCGATGGAGATTTTCTGAAGGAGACTCACCAAATGGCTCTTTTTCTCCTGTCCTGGCTGACTGCAGAGGGATTGGTTGGTCGTGGTGCTCTCTGCTGGCTGGCAGACAGTCCTTAGAAGATGCTGACTTCTGCGGAGGACACTGGTCCTTTGATCTTTGTGGATGTTCAGCTCTACGAGCGTTTCAGCGTCCACACGTACCTGATACATCGCTCTCTGATTATATATCTTCTACCAAATTGCCTGCTGTGTTGCTTGTGCCAGCAGCAACCCTAAGTATCCACTGTCTTGATAATTACCTTCCTTGTTGCAAATAAATAAATGGCATTTTGGTCAACTTAAAATATCCTGAGACGGGAGTGAGCCTGGGTGATGCTGCTGATCCTCAAAGTGAGCTGAAGCCGGCATCACAGACCCCTCCGCATCCTGAGCCCGTTAAGGAGCTGCCCTCCAGCCTGAGGACACATGCCTGGCTCAGTGATCTGGGGACGCCTCATCCTTTCTGGCTCGAAATTGAGTCCCTAGTGGAAGCAGGGTGATGAGAAGGGCTGGCTGCCCTTGGTTTTCTCGAGCCAGAATAAGGCTTTTTTTAGCTTTGTGAGCCTCTTCCCCTTTTTACAGGGTGGCATGGCGGGCATTCCTCTGGGTGGGGTTTTGGTTCCTTTCTCTGGGTGAAGAATCTTCCTTGAGAGCAGACATCACTGCAGACCAGCAAGGGTGATTTTCATGCTGCTGGGATCAGCAGGCTGTGCTTTGAGCTTTAGTCTGACACACCCTCCTCTGACTTGCCAGCTTTCATGCCTTCCTTCATTGACTTAACAGATGTTTATTCACTGCCTCCTGGTTTGGACTCGGGGATGCAGTGATAAAAAAACACAAAACAGAAAAGGCTGCCCTCTTGGCCTTTTCAGCTCAGTCGAGGAGAAATATAATTAACATGATTAGAAAGTGAATACATCTATAATAACAAGTTATGTGATGCGCTGGGGAAGGAATGGCAGTGGGAGAGAGTGGTGGGGTGAGAGGAAGAGGCCAAATTCATGGGAAGAGATTCCGCTTCATGGGGTGAGGGTCCTTTGAATGTGTTGGAACCACAGCATCGCCAAGTGTCCCTGGGAATGCTTCCCTATCGGTTTGACTGAATTGATGCCAAGTAACACCTGCCAAAGTTGATCAAAGGATTCTACTGTTGTATTTGCCACTGAGGTCAGAAATGTGTATTTCGAGTAGAGCTGAGTTCAAAGACTCTGTCATTTTGCCCCAAAGCTGGTGATAATGAGATTCACTCCTGGGAAGCACACTGCTTCAAGGCTGGTCCTGGACCATTTAATTGGGCCGCGGGCCTGGTTGCGGTGGTCCCGGGAGGGGTCATTAGGCCGTGCACTGCTCCTCAGCACCGGCCCCTTGGAGCAAATACAGCCCCGGCCCCTGTCTAACCTGTCCTTCTCCCCGTCTCTCTCCATCAGGAGTTCTGACTCTGAAGAAGCATTTGAGACTCCGGAGTCCACGACCCCCGTCAAAGCTCCACCAGCACCACCCCCGCCACCCCCCGAAGTCATTGCAGAACCTGAGGTCAGCGTGCAGGCTCCCCCGGAAGAACCAGGTAACCAAGGGCCCGGCACCCCTGGGGCGGTGTGGGAGCAGCCCTACTGCTGAGCCCTGGGGACACTCACAGCGGCTCCTCTGGGGACCCGCCTGGAGGAGGGCACCCACCCCCGGGGACTGTCGCTGAAGCTCTTTATGTCCTCCCCAGCCTCTGGGCCTCTCAGCACTGGGCTTTGTTTTATGTGGTGAAAACTTAGGGTGCAGGAGTACAATGGGTTATTTTGTGTTTGCTTTGCAGAAGTTTAGAGGTGGCCTCTGAAGAAATAGTGCATTTAACTCTGGGTGCCTTTCAGCCAACCCCCAGAGCTGGGTTTGTATGGGACAGTGGGGTCTTGGAATTTTCTGGTGCAATCTTGGATTCTAATTTCTGGCCCCTGGCTCCCGTAAAAGCGCTGGTTCTGGTCACCCATGTGACCTGCATTTTTATCAAAGGACACAGGCGAGAGGAGAAGGGGAAGACAGAGGATGAGATGGTTGGATGACATCACGGACTCAGTGGACATGAGTTAGAGCAAACTCTGGGAGATGGTGAGGGACAGGGAAGCGTGGCATGCTGCAGTCCATGGGGTCACAAAGAGTTGGACACGACTGAGTGACTGAACAACAGAAGCCCACACGGGCTTGGGGATGATAATTGGTAAATGGGCAAGAAGAGAAAGTGATGGGCGGTTATATCTGTGCAGGGGTGACTCCTTTATTCCTCATTAACTTCAGACTATCCAGATTTCCTATCACGTCCCCACACCCATTCTCCGCTAGTGTGACTTAAAGACCTTTCAGATGCAGTGATTACCGGGGGTGGGGGATGAGGGAGGACAGGACAGATCTCGGGCCCCAGCCTCCAAGCTGCCCACCTGACCGCTGCCATCTGTGTGCATCCTCCAGTGACGACAGCAGGGGTGGGACCACCTCGAGCATCAGAGTTTAACATGAGGCCTGGGAAGAGATGGAGACTGCCGGAGATGACCCCATGAGCTGGTTGGGGGCCAGGTGGTCCCAGAAATGTCCACACAGGCTGGTCAAGAGACCACGTGGTCTCAGAAATGGCCCCCCCAGGCCAGTTAGGGGCCAGGTGGTGCCGTCTCCAGAGCTGGATTGCCTCCTGTGGACCCTGAACTTCAGAGGGCCCCACTCTGGCCTTCCTCGGCCGCAGCCCTGGCAGTAAGATAAGTCTGTAGAGCTGAGCTCCCCCGGACCATGTCCCGGATACCTGGGAGCAGCCGCTTCCTGGGCCCACCCAGGCTCCTTCTTCTGTCCCGTCTTCCCGAAGCTGACTGTGCCCACGTTTACACCCTTTAGCCGAGAAGGAACCAAGGCTGGGGCTGGGATGTACAAGTGGGTGTCCACACATCTGTGCTTAGAAGATGCCCCAGGTGAGGGGTGGAGGCCGGGGAATGGAGGAGGGGGCCAGCGTCCATTCGTACTCCTGCCCTAGCCAGGAGCCAGGTGAATGGCAAAATAAAAAGCCATTTGACCTTGATGTTGGTCTTAGAAAGAAATGGGTGGAATCCATTCCACCCGCTCTGGCTTCAGCCTGGCCGTTGATTAAAGGCAGACACTCCTGGGGCTTTGTTCCTAAGCACACATGCTCCCTGGTGCTGGGGGGAGAGGAAGAGACACCTTTGCTGGGATCCGATGAATGCAATTTTCATAGTCTCCCTTTTCTGAAAGCTATCAGTAGTACCTGATTCTGCATCATTAGTCTAGGTGCTAAGCTCTAAGAGGGTGATGATTGAAATTTATTTGATTTTAAGGTGGGGAAGAAGCAGGAAGGGCTGCTTATAGTTCTCAAAGAGTCTTTTGCACCCTGTGTTCTCTCTTGCATATAGTAAAGTATATAAAAATTCCATTTCCTACAATATCGTAGAAATTTCATCCTGAGGTTTTAATGGAAAGCAGCTGAATGACAAATACATTTTAGTCCTTACATCAAACATCCAATTAAGAATAAATGACCCATTTTTATGGGTGTAATAAGTTCACACTCTGCATGCGTGGGATACCTGAGAAAGGATGTTAGAAGGAGAATGAAGGCCTAAGACAAAGTGTGGTCCATCCTTGAGCATCACACGGAGTCCCAAGGGTGGTCACTGCTGCCAGCATGCGTGTGTCCTCTGGGATTTCCAGTTTTTCACGTCCTGATTGTTTCTGGGGATGGTTTGCCACCCCCGTTCTTTTCTTCAGCTTGTCTTTGTTCCTTCTGCCTACTTATTTTTTCAATAAAGCAATGAACAATCTCCGTTCTAACATACACACACACACTCAACCACAGTACCCGCCCCTGGCTTAGATGGCAGTTTCTGAAAGAGCGAATATTATGGAGGATTAAGAGAGACCCCGCACCAGAAGGGGTTGCAGCTATGCATGGCCATGAGTCACAGCCTCACAGAACTTTTGATTGCACCGGTTGGAGTCTGACTTTATGCTTCTCCTCCTTGGAAAACTACAGTGAGGCTACATGTGGGTTATACAGTGAGGACACTGAAGGTTGGGATCGTGTCTGCCTAAAGCCCCCTGGCTTGGGCTGCACAGAAGTCCTTCTGATGTGCCACGTTCATTTGAAAGATGTGCTTGTCCCTTCTGTAGACATCATGGGACATTACCCAGAGTGGGGAGGTGGCTGTGCATGCCCGTGGAGGAGAAGAAAGCATCCTTCTGGGAACCAAGGAGAGAAAGGGCAAGAGGGGAACATCTGTTGTTTGGTTTGCCTCTGTGAAGTGCCTGCAGTGTTGCTAAAGGTACCAAGAGAACCTCAGGAAATAATAGACGAGACCTTTGGCTGTGTATAAGGACATAATTTTTCCTCCTGGAAACTTACATTTTGCAAAGTAATCCATTACTTTATTTTGGGCTTTGCATGATTGTGCGCCATGGGAGAGGAGGGTGGCTGAGACGCTGGTGGCCGCCTTGCGTCTGCTGCTCTTCTGGGCTGTGCTGGGATGTGGCTTACCACAGTCCAGTTTTCTTATCTGTAAAATGAAAAGAGTGACCCGTGAGTCCTCTGAGATCCTCTCCACTCCCACTTCTCATGCTTCTGTGATCAGGACGCTTGGTTATTGTAGGGTGGCTGCATTATTAGAACTTAGGACTGGCCACCGAAAGATGTAATGAAATGTCCTGTAATTAAACAATAGCTCCATTTAGTGTCTGCCATGTACCAGACCTGTGCTAAGTTATTTGCATGTTTCATCCCAGCTTGGATGAGGGAAGGATCCCCAGGACTCCAAGTATCTGTGTGTGGGGCATCTCATCACCTGCTACCCGGTGAGATGTGGGAATAAACCCTATAAAACATAGCCCACTGGTTCCTCTGTCCATGGGATTCTCCAGGCAAGAATACTGGAGTGGGTTGCCATTTCTTCCTCCTGGGGATCTTCCCAATCCAGGGATCGAACCCACATCTTCTGGGGCTCCTGCGTTGCAGGCAGATCTTTACCCTTGAGCCACCAGGGAAGCCCTTACTGATTACAATCGGTTATTCATATACTTGGAGGATGTAGAGCTGGGCTCCCTCTGTATGGGACCATTTCCCTTTTGATATATTGGATGAAGCTAAGCGTCTGAGGGCAAGGGTGCCTTGTGTTAGCACCTTTGTGCCTCTGGGCCCGTGGATCCCTGCCCAGGGTGAGCTCACAGTGGATGGGGGAGGGGAGAGACGCGCAGCACGGCTGGCAGAAGTGCTCCAGTTAGAAGCGGTCGGCGCGGCTAAGTGATGTGGCCTTTGAAGACAGTCAGGGGAGAGGAGACGCCAGGAGGTGAGTTCATACTGAGCAAAAGTCATGTGCGATACAGACAGAAGATGCCCGTCGGCAAGTCAAGGAGGACTGGGGACATCCTGACCTTGGACTTCCGGCCTCCAGAGCTCTTCATTCAGCCTGTGGATTTGTTCCAGTGGCCCGAGCTGGACTGCTGCAGCTGGGAACCACCTAGTGAGCCTTTGAGTGTCGTGAAACAAGAATGCTGACTTTGTCCTCAGAGTGAGCCAGGATCTGGAGCCAGGGCAAGCGTTGTCCAGGTCTGCCCTGGTGGGGTGGATCCCTCTGGGGTCCTGACGTTCCTCGCCTTTGTGTCCACAGTGTGCCTCCCAGTGGTTGACTGGGAAGCACCCAGATTATTTGATGTATAGGAATGCGTGTGTGTGTGCTCAGTCCGACCCCATAGGCTGTAGCCTGCCAGGCTCCTCTGTCCATAGGATTTCCCAGGCAAGAATACTGGAGTGGGTTGCCATTTTCTTCTCCAGGGATCAAACCTGCATCTCCTGAATTGGCAGGGCAGTTCTTTACCACTGAGCCACTAGGGAAGCCCCAATATATAGGAATGAATGAATACATTGTCTTCGTGTTGATGTGGTGTGTGAGCATTTAGAAGTCCAGTGCGGGCGACTGGGAATCTAACTGGCCCACACCTGCTCTGGAAAATCAAGGCCTGCGTGTGGCAGTGGCCCATTTCTCTGGTCTAGGGCTTCTTCTGAAGAGAACCAAAGGGCCCTCCCACCTGCTCTGGTTGCCAGACAGTAAGATGGTGGTTCTCAACCAGGGATTATTGTGCCCCACCCCCGGGGAACATTTGGCAATTTCTAGACAGGGACGACAGAGGATGAGATGGTTGGATGGCATCACCAACTCAATGGACGTGAGTTTGAGTAAGCTCCAGGAGTTGGTGATGGACTGGGAAGCCTGGCGTGCTTCAGTCTATGGGGTTGCAGAGTCGGACACAACTGAGTGACTGAACTGAACTGAACTGAGTGAGACACGTTTTTGACACATTTTGGATGGCATCAGGGACTCGATGGACATGAGTTTGAGCAAGCTTCAGGAGTTGGTGACGGACAGGGAAGCCTGGCATGTTGCAGTCACAAAGAGTCAGATATGACTGAGCGGCTGAACTGAACTGAGACACATTTTTGGGCTTTGCTGGTGGTTCAGATGGTAAAAAGAATCCACCTGCAATGCAGGAGACCTGGATTCGATACCTGGGTTGGAAAGATTCCCTGGAGAAGGGATAGGTTACTCAGTCCAGTATTCTTGCCTGGAGAATCCCCATGGACAGAGGAGCCTGGCGGGCTACAGTCCATGGGGTTGCAAAGAGTTGGACACGACTGATCAACTAAGGCTTTCAGATACATTTTTGGTTGTCACAGTTCAGGGTTGGGGAGGGTAAAGGCATCTTGTGGGCAGAAGCCAAAGATTCTTCTAGATATCCTACAATGAACAGTATCTCTCCCAACTCTCCCCCACCCACCACACACTGAGACAAAATACTTACCATCCTGACATGGGCGCAGTAAAGAGGCTTAGAAACCCTGCACCAAGATTGGATTTCTTGGTCCATGATGATTTAATTATGGTATGTCACGTCTAAAGAGGAAAGCCACATTAAGCAGTCAGAGAGCTTTTCTTCTGGGGAAAAGAGTGAGCAGATGGTTAAGCTGAGTATCTGCTGCGTGTTTCGTGGTTTGGGGAGAACTCCTGACCTCTGAAGGGCCTCAGAAGGCTGCTGGGGTGTGCCTAGTAGCCTGGGAGAAAACAGGCTGGCAGTTGTGGGCCTTGCTTTGGAAATGATGGGAAGCATTGAGGCTTCTTCCTCCTCCTGCAAGGCCCACTTGAAACGCTGGGTCCTCTGCATTCCCTGGTCCTTCTGTGCCCTCTGCACTGTGTGTCCAGGGCAGGAAGAGGAGCCAACTGCTGATGGAAGGAGGGTGCAGGTCTCTGGAGGCAATTGGTTTTAGAAAGGAGGAGGGAGGGGACATCTTTTGAGACGAGCATGACTCAGGAGTGTGTTCGAGACATGGCGAATCTTTTGGTGGAAAAGGTTGAGAGGTTCCATCTTCTAGGACATCTGCTCCAAGTAGGGCCTGGGTGGCTTTGGATGCCTAAGAGAAGGGAAGGTTTGAAACCATGATTGGCGAACAGACCTGCTTCCAGAAGGTCATCTCAATGCCAGAGGCATTTATTCAGCTGGCAAGAGAAAGTGTGACAGGTCTGGGGAAGACAAAGATAAATCAGACCAGCTCCTGAACTCAAGAGGCTAGAAGTTTCCTTATGTTGTCATGTCCCAGGCAGCCCTTCATCTCCTCGGCTTCTCTGCCAAGTGCTCACCCCCTCGGAGTTGCAGCCATGAGCATGAGTGGCCCTGAGAAAATCTACCGTGAGAAGCCAGTTCGGGTGTTAAGTGAAAAAGAAAGTGAAAGTCGCTCAGTCATGTACGACTCTTTGTGATCCTTCTAGGCCAGAACACTGGAGTGGGTAGCCTTTCCCTTCTCCAGGGGCTCTTCCCAATCCAGAGATCGAACCCAGGTCTTCGGTATTACTGGCAGATTCTTCACCAACTGAGCTCTCAGGGAAGCAAGCATCTCCCAAACTTGTTCGTTTGTTGGAATGAGGTGTTAAGGCTGCCAGATTTAGCAAACAAACATACAGAGCATCCAGTTAAATTAGAATCTTAGATAAATAATGAGTGATTGGGACATATTTCAGAGAAGACAATGGCAACCCACTCCAGTACTCTTGCCTGGAAAATCCCATGGACAGAGGAGCCTGGTAGGCTGCAGTCCATGGGGTCGCTAAGAGTCGGACACGACTGAGTGACTTCACTTTCACTTTTCACTTTCATGCATTGGAGGAGGAAATGGCAACCCACTCCAGTGTTCTTGCCTGGAGAATCCGAGATGGCAGGGCCTGGTGGGCTGCCGTCTATGGGGTTGCACAGAGTCGGACACGACTGAAGCGACTTAGCAGCAGCAGCAGCAGGGACATATTTATATAAAAAACATGTTCGTTTATCTGAAATCCGTATTTAACTGAACATCCTATATTTCATCTGGCAACTGTTCCAGCAGGCGATGGGGTGGGTACTGGAGGATATAACTCCTGTCAGTGAACCAC
Source organism: Bison bison bison (assembly GCF_000754665.1). Lineage (NCBI taxonomy): Eukaryota > Metazoa > Chordata > Mammalia > Artiodactyla > Bovidae > Bison > Bison bison. Next base: position 9,360,057 of record NW_011495018.1, on the reverse strand, counting down.
ACTTTGGGAATGCTGGTCCAAGTCATATATATGCTAGCTCTCTCTTTTTTTTTTCTTTTTTGGCTTCACTGTGCAGCATGCAGGATCTTATTAACAGTTCCCTGACCAGGGATCAAACCCATGCCCCACCCCTCGCAGTGGAAGTGTGGAGGCCAAACCACTGGACCAGGGAAGTCCCTGTGCCAGCTCTTTAATTCCTTCTTCTGTGGACCACTTTGCAACGTTTCCTCCTCTTTGTCTATTTACACATCTTTGGTTTTCTGGCCAATCGTTTTCTGGTATCTAGACTGCCCAGGGTCTCTGTGAAGCCAGGAGTGCGTGCAGGGCACCGCCTGGTGCAGGCAGAACCCAGGGCAGCTGAGACAAGGCCAGGCTGGTTGCATCCCCGTGGAGCAGCCAGGCCATGAGATGATGGAGCATCTCTTGACCAGCATCTGGAGTGTCCATGTGCCTGTGTGCTCTGTTGTGTCCTATTCTTTGCGACCCCATGGACTGTAGCCCGCCAGGCGCCTTTGTCCATGGGGTTCACCAGGCAAGAATACTGGAGTGGGTTGCTGTGCCCTCCTCCAGGGGATGTTCCCAACCCAGGGATCGAACCCGCATCTCTTCTGTTTCCTGCCTTGGCAGGTGGGTTCTTTACCCCTAGCGCCACCTGGGCAGCCCAGAGGATCCACAGCATGTTTTAAAATAAGAAGCAGCATCCTTGGCTGGCAGTGGCTGAGCAGGAGGGGAAGTTGGGAGGAAGCTGCAAAAAATGGAGAGAGAATGGATGAGAGGGAGGTTGAGAAGAGAGGCGTGGCAGGTAGGGTTGGAGGGAGAGATTTCAGGGGGTGCCTAGAGTCAGGACAGGTGGCAGATGCATAAGCTTCGTTCTGCTGCAGTTGCCTGGGGCCTGCACTTAAAGGCTCTGCATGCTCTAGAGCAGGCTGGGTGGTGATAGTAGCTAATATTTACTGAAGGCTCACTATATTTTATCTGCGTTATTTCTCTGTCTTCCTTTCCTGCTCCTCTCCTTTACTTTAGCCACACTGGCCTTTGGGATTTCTGCAACACCCTGTGTGTGGACTGACCCCAGGGCCTTTGCACTTGCTGTTTCCTTGGCCTTGGATGCTTACCCCCCAGATATCCCCATGGTTCACACTATTACCTTGTTTCTCATCTTGGCTTAAATGTTTTCTCCTTGAAGGGCTTTGCCCAACTACCTTATTTTAAAATTGCAACACTCCTACCCTGACTTTCTTTTTTTCCTTAGCACTTACCACCATCTGACAGCCCATACATGTTACTTGTTAATTGCTTCTTGACTGTCTTCTCCCTAAAGAACCTAACCTGCAGGAGGGCAAGGGTTTTGTTCGTTATGGAGGCCCCAGCGCCCAGAGTGGTGCCTTGCTTTGACCTGGCGCTTGGTAAACGTGTTTTAAATTTTTTTAATATTTATTTTTTGGCTGTTTCAGGCCTTAGTTGTGGCACACAGGATCATCGATGTTCATTGCATTTTTAGTTTTGGCATATGGTTTTTTTTTTTTCTTCTGCTTTTTTTAAAGTTGCAGCAGGAGGGCTCTTTAGTTGCAGCATGTGGAGTCTAGTTCCCCGGCCAGGGGTCGAACCCTGGGCCGCCTGCACTGGGAATGCAGAGTGTTAGCCACTGGACCCCTGGGGAAGTCCAGGTAAATGTGTTTTAGATGACAGTATTTAAAGGTATCCTTTAAACAGCTCTTATTGCTCCCATTTTATGGATGAGAAAGCTGAGGGTCTGCTTGTCCAGGGCCTGGAGCTGCCTGGTGAGAGCAGGATTTGTACCCAAGCAGCGTGCTTGTTGTGGGGTGGGCAGGCTGGCCTGGGGCTCTGGTGTTAGAGGGTGATGATGGTCTGGCATGAGATGAGGGACTCTTAAGTGTCCTGTGTCCTTCAGTGATGGCTTTGTCTCCGTTCCTTCAGGATGCGGCTCTGAGCCGGTCTCCATCCCCGATGGCCCCCGCAGCAGCTCCGTGGAAGGCAGTCCTTTCCATCCCCCGTCACACTCCTTCTCTGCCGTCTTCGATGAAGACAAGCCGATAGCCAGCAGCGGGACTTACAACTTGGACTTTGACAACATCGAGCTGGTGGATAACCTTCAGACCTTGGAGCCTCGCCCCTCAGACTCTAAGAATCAGGACTGCAAGGTGAACTCACGGAGGAAGTCCACGGACTCCGTCCCCACCTCTAAGTCGACGTTGTCCCGCTCGCTCAGCCTGCAAGCCAGTGACTTTGATGGTGCTTCTTGCTCAGGCAACCCCGAGGCCACGGCCCCGGTCGCGGATGCATACAGCGCGGGTTCGAGCAGTGCTTCCAGTACCCTTAAGCGAACTAAGAAACCGAGGCCACCTTCCTTAAAAAAGAAACAGATCACTAAGAAACCCCCCGAAACCCCCCCAGTGAAAGAGACACAGCACGAGCCAACTGAAGAGAGCTCTGGCCCCAGCAGAGAGAGTCAGACAGCCAAAACGAACACAGAACCGGCCAGGGCAGAAGCTTCTAGCTCAGCCCTATTGGAGGAGACACCCCTAGAACCTGCTGCTGCCCCCAAGGCGGCCTGCCCTCTGGACTCCGAGGGTGCAGAAGGGGCCGTCCCCCCAGCTTCGGGGGGTGGCAGAGTGCAGAACTCACCTCCCATTGGAAGGAGAACCCTGCCTCCGGCCACGGCCCCTGAGGCAGTGGAGGTGACCCCATCAGATAGTGGGGGGCAAGAGGACTCCCCAGCCAAAGGCCTCTCAGTGAGGCTGGAGTTTGACTATTCTGAGGACAAGGGTAGTTGGGACACCCAGCAGGAAACCCCGCCTCCCACCAAAAAGATAGGCAAAAAGCCGGTTGCCAAAATGCCCCTAAGGAGGCCAAAGATGAAAAAAACACCGGAAAAACTCGACAACACCCCTGCCTCGCCTACCAGGTCCCCTGCTGAACCCAATGACATCCCTATCGCTAAAGGTACCTACACCTTTGATATTGACAAGTGGGATGACCCGAATTTTAACCCTTTTTCTTCCACCTCAAAAATGCAGGAGTCTCCCAAACTGCCCCAACAGTCCTACAACTTTGACCCGGACGCCTGTGATGAGTCCACTGATCCCTTTAAGACGTGCTCTAAGGCCCCCAGCTCACCTTCTAAATCCCCAGCCTCCTTTGAGATCCCAGCCAGTGCCATCGAAGCCAATGGAGTGGACGGGGATGGGCTGAACAAGCCCGCCAAGAAGAAGAAGACGCCCCTCAAGACGTAAGTTCAGGGGAGCAGGTGGTTAGGTCAGAGGCGGGGCTGGGCACTGGCTGTATAGCTGCTCACTTGCCTGGAAACCTGGGCTGCTTTGCCCCCCCGCCATTTGCCACAGCGCCACCACGCTTGCAGCAGGGTACCCGTTTTCGTTCCTCTCTGCACCCATAGTCGTGGCATGTCCCATCCTCACATCCCTTTGGGTCTAGAGTCCTTGACCGCTTGCCTCGATCAGTTAGGGGTCTAAAGCTTTACTTATAGCTGAAGACCTGACCTTGAACTTCACGAGAGAGTGGGGAAATCCATGGAGAGGGAGCAGCCCAGTGGTGGCCTGGTCAGCCTCCCTATTGGTGATTTAGCATTTTCTGTTTAACACGTGAATTGCTTTTTGGAGTGGCCTGGAAACTAAGGGGTCCACCCTTCAAAATATTATTAAAATTTTGTAGTATTTGTTTCTGCCCTTTAATGAGACATTAGGCCATTGGAAAGACCCTGATGCTGGGAAAAATTGCAGGTAGGAGGAGAGGGGCTGACAGGATGAGATGGTTGAATGGCATCACTGACTCAATGGACACGAGTTTGAGCAGTCTCAGGGAGATACTGAAGGACGGGGAAACCTGGCGTGCTGCAGTTCATGGGGTCGAAAAGAGCTGGACATGACTTAGTGACTGAACAACAACAAGCCCAAGAGGCAAACACAATAAACTCAAGAAGCCCATGAGAGAGAGGCCTGGTCTGGGCCGCTTCCTATACCCCGGCTACCCTGTAGGAAGCACCCACGTTGTTTCTGCCCCTTTATCTAGTCATCTTCGTAGATGACAGTCCACAGGCCCTGTGGATCCAGAAAAGATCAGTGGAACCTGAAAGGGAGAAGCGGTGCCCACAGTCTCCAGGAGGCCATGAGTAATCGGGTCTGCTGTCCAGACCGTGGCTGAGTAGATGGCACTTGATACACGTGTCCATGCCTCTGGAGTCCAGCCCAGGATGGCTGCAGGGCCATCCTTGGGGCTTTGGTCCAAGTGTAGTGTGGTTTGGTGCTCGGAGCCTTTCTCCTTGCTCTCGAGTGAAGTATCATCAATAGTTTGACCAGAAGGCCGGGCTTCTGGTGGCATCTCAGCAGAACAAACCAGGACTGCTGGCCCCTCTGAGTCTGCCTGGCACAGATCAAGATGGGGTAACATGCTTATCTCTCCTTCTGCACTCCCCATCCCCCCCCCCAACATTTAACATTTGAGAAGAACCCGAGGCTTCCTGAGAAGAGGGTCTCTAAGCAGTCTTTGACCTTGGGTGGTGGTGGATGGGAGACGGTCCTGGCCAAATATGTGGACTTTTTTTTTTTTTTTAGATCCCCCGCTAAACCAGGCCCTTCTTAAAGATTCCCTAGAATCTGTGTTGGAAGCTTTATTTTAAGCCTCGAACAGGAGAAAACGGAAATGCCCACACCACAAAGCCATTTCTCTCATTTTGGGGGATGAGAGTCAACTTGAAGCCATCACCTTCTCCTTCCCCACAAGACAGCTTGGTTCTGTTCTTTTCTGTCACCAGAGCTGACTGAGGTCAGGGACACCTACCTGTCCCCAGGTCTCACCTCTGGTGCAGATGGCTAGGATTCCTTCACTTGGGGTGGCAAGGCTCTTTGAGCCACCAACACTTTATGGGATAATTGGAACCAAGAGAGGAAGGTGTTCTCTAGTAGCTCCTCTCCAAAAACCTGGGATGTCACCCCCACGCCCAAGCCCAACACCGGATGGCCCCTTCATAGCCAGTCACCTGCAGATTTATCTTTTTTGTCAGTTCCTTCTGTCTGTCTCTCTTTTTCTTTGTCTTCTTGTCTTAGGATGGTTGAAGATGTGATGTCTGTATGTTCTCTGTTGTAAGTAAATTTAACGGAATCTGCCTCTTATGCCAAATGTGCTTTTTCCTGCCTTTGCTTTTGCTTCCAAGCTCTTTTTTATTTCCTTTCCGTGGCTGCTGCTTACATCTTTCTGTGGCGGGCCTGGGAATGACGGGGCATGGGGCTTCCCAGTAGCAGAGGTTATTTGTCTGTTTCATAGTGATTAGCATAAGTGAAACTGCTTGGCTGTGAAAACGTGATTATCCAACATCTGCCTGCTTGTCAGGAATGGAACCTTTTTTTTTTTTCTCCCCTTGCATATTGGATGTCTTCATCTGAAACCCATACATTTTTTTTTTTTTAACTCTCATTCCATTCTTCCATTTTAAATGGGACATGTAGGCGATTGCTTTCAAAGTATTGTGGCTTCACCTTAAAATAACCATCCAGTCCGACCACAGGCAGGGACTGCTGTTGCTTGTTCTGGCTACATGTGAAGCAGAAACATTTGGGCTCTGTCAAATTGAGACCGATGGGAGCCCCCTGAAATGCAGGGTCAGCTCCGAGTGGAGCTCACGGCTGTGAGAGCCATCGCCAGGCGGCTTCTGGGCAGGGTATCCGCATGCCATGGGGGGGGGGGGTTGCCTTGTTGAGGGAAACAGCAACAGGTCGGACCACGTCTGCCTGTAGTGCTGTGCATTCCGGGCCGTGAGAGATCGTGCAGGCCGCTCCCAAGGGCCCGTGGACAGGCATCTTCTTTGCCTCAACGTCTTTCCAAGAGAAGCTGGCCTGGTCCCAGGCTCCCAGCAGCCCTGGGATAGAGTGGAGTCTCTCAGGGTCTCTTCTGCCCCAGGGATTTCTCCAGTATTTTAGAGCCACTTAGCAACTGTAAAATACACAGTTGCATATTTATATGCTTGAATAAATATATGCTTCAAGCTGTAATTGCGCTGTTCACATGACAAATCCCACAAATGCTGTAAATAACCATTTATAGTATTTCTTTCATAACTGAATGCCATTGTTGGAGTGTTTTATCTGAGAGAACACTAGGAGGAACTTGGTGCCCAATTGCTCTGTCCGTGTAGTTACTGACTAGAGCAGGAGATGGGGAGTGGGAGTGTAAGATGAGGGGATCCCCCCAGGCCCTTGCCTTTCGGGGGGCCAGACCAGACCACTGAGGGGCCTGAGACCATGGGGCAGAGTCTGGTCTACAGGTGAAGAAGTCTCCATTCTGATTGTGGAAACAACCCCCCGATCACCCAGGAGATATAACGGAACCATCTATGCTAAAAAAAAAAACCTTTCCTTCTGACTCTTTCAGGAATCTGAGCTGATGTCTCCTTTGCCTAGGTCCTCCTCTCCCTGACCCTCACCCCCAGTTATTTATATGAAGGAGAAAAAAGCGACCAGAGTCGTTAATCGTAATTAGGAAAGGCATTTTTTTTTAATGATCTCGTCTCTGAAAAAAGAGTTCTGGAGTTGGGTTGCACAGCAGTGTGTATGTACTTCACTGAACTGTACACTTAAGAGTGTTTGAGATGGTAAATTTTATGTGTATTCTACCATAAATGGGGAAAAAAAATGATGTCACCCCTGGCCCTGCCTTTAGTCAGAATCCCACCCAGAAGGTCAGAGGTGCCGGAACCCATTAAGCTCAGAGTTCCTGCATATAGGAGGGAATCTTCCAGTTCCCTCCGAGACCCAGACCTTCCCTTCTGCACGGCTCCTTCAGCTGTTTGAGTGCTGTGTCGGCTTGGCCGTCTGTCAGTTGGTTCCTGTTCACTGGTGTCGTGAACTCACATCCCCTCCCCCACCTTAGCTGGTTCAGACCCTCCTGGATGAATGCAGATGTGTTAATCCGCTTACCAGATTCTGCTTTTTTAAAGTAAGAACATCTGGGCAAAGTTAGCTTCACTTTCTGGGTCAGCTCTCCACAATGGCATCTCTTCAAAAGACTTCTGGCTTGATGAATCTTTCCCTCGCGGGCAACAGTGTCTGTTAAAAAATCAGAATGGATTGTCGGTGTGGACGTCTTTCAGTCGGGGTGGGAGTGGTGTGGACGGGAGGGTGGTCTGGGCCAGACACTCGGCACTCAGCTGCGGGCCTCGGTCGGCTCTGGAATGCTCTGTGCCTCTGTCTGTTGTGTTTACATTTCTCATTTTGTTTCCAGTGACACATTTAGGGTGAAAAAGTCGCCAAAACGGTCTCCTCTCTCTGATCCACCTTCTCAGGTATACTGTTCCCTTGATATTTATCATTTTATCGCTCGCCTGGCGGTGGGGCGGGGGGAGTCAAGACTGATGGGTGATTGTCCCCTACTAGTCAGTTGCCCATCATGGCTATGTTTCCAACACCCTCTTCCTTGTCTTCTGCATGGAGGGTCCCTCAGTGTTTGCAAGACTTGGTTTTGATCACTTCCCTTGGGGAAATGTCAGAGAATGTCCCCAGAATTGGCAGATGCCCAAGAAAAATGTTAGTTCTCTGGGAATCGTGCTGGTCCGTTCTGGCCAGTT
>NW_011495018.1:9346554-9352363 GCF_000754665.1 Bison bison bison | reverse complement strand
AACATCCTTAAATATCAAGTTGAGGAAGTCTGTGGAGATAAACGCATATACAGAGAGAAAGAACTGAACGTGCGCGAGGAGCCCTGGATTGTGTAAGGACTGGGGCGGAAAAGGGACTCCATCCCCTAAAGAAATGGGGGCTGGGCTCTTTCTTCATACAGCTCTCTGTCTCCCTCTTACCAGTTCCTCTCACCTTCTTTACAGACCAGGAATGTGTGTCAGGCCATTCAAGGTCATAAGCAGATCTCCTCTGCCGCCCTCATCCAAGCCAGTGAGACCCCAGCCAGGCCAACCCTGGCCAGGGTGGGGCTGCAGAGAGGCGCCCAGCCCCACCAGAGGGGTCTTGGGTCCAGTGCCACATCTGTTGTAACATTTTGGGCTCCCACCCTGCCCTGCTCAGCTGCACACCTCTGTGGAGATGGGGCTGAAACTCACTTTCTCTACCTCTGGCATCAGGCGTGACGATTGTTGGGCAATGTCGGTGGTATTGATGTCCAGCCCTTTGTGGGCATAACACTATAGTTGTCCTAATAAAAGTGCCAGATGTAAAAATTTTCTTTATTTTTCTCAAAGTGAATGAGCAGGAATGTCTCAAATAATCAAAACACAAAATCCTAATTCCTTTTTAAACCCATGGTCATCACCCCCTGAAACAAGCCATCAGAAAAGGAAATTCATAGAGGAAAGAATTTGTTTCCTTAGAACTGTTTTGAGCAGAGGAATGTGACAGGGTCCCATCCTGGGTGGAGGTACCCAGACCCCGTGGGTGGGCACAGATACGGGACGAGACGAGAGATGGCTTCCCTTCTCCTGGTAGGACCCTACCCCCGCGGCCACGCCGGAAACGCCGCCCGTGATCTCGGCGGTGGTCCATGCAACTGACGAGGAGAAGCTGGCGGTCACCAATCAGAAGTGGACGTGCATGACGGTGGACCTGGAGGCTGACAAACAGGACTACCCCCAGCCCTCGGACCTGTCCACCTTCGTGAACGAGACCAAATTCAATTCACCCACGGAGGGTAAGCAGCTTGGTGGCCAGCTGGACTCCCACCCTGCCTTGGAGACCACTGCCCCTAGGGAGCAAAAGGCCAGGAGAGAAACTGCTAAGCCAGGTAACTGTGCTGTGGATCGCCGCCTCCCCGGGCTCCCTGAGCTAGGCTGCCTGTTAACACAGCCTGAGGCTTGAACCCTGCTGTGCCGTGACCCGCAGGCACCTGCTGAGAGCTAGCAGAGCACCCACTAACACCTGGCCCTGAGCTCCCCCAAGCTTTGTACCTTCTCAGCTGTATGGCTTGTGTTCCTTGAGGATTTTGTGTCGAATGCTCGGCTGGGTAAACTAGCCTGGGGGCCTCTCGGGGTCCCTACAGTTCATCGGCCCCTCGGGACCTTCCACCATGTAACCAGCACCTTATGCTCAAGCCCTAAACCAGAGGCTTTCCCTCGACTTGCCAGCGAGAACCCTGAGTCCCTCTCACAGGCCCTAGGTGTGTCACTTACGTCATTCTTATCTTCTTCCCCCTTAACATGTATCGACTTGCAGCTGTCTGCCTGATTCTTTGGCTTGAAAAATCCGTATATCTTAAGTTGGCAACTAGAACCTTCCAGGGAGGGATATGATGGGACCCTGCATTCCTAGTCCTCACAGGGCCTGTCCTCCACCCACCTCATGTGGGGCTTGTGAGCCTAGTCGTGGGCCATCGTTCCAGTACTCTGGGCTATCATTGATGGGTCTAAGTTTCCCTCTCTAAGATCTTAATTTCTAGCAAGTCTTAAAAACTGAGTAGCATTCAGTATGAGGATAATCATACAGGGAAACCTTATCCACTTCTTTGCTGCTAATAAGGAACCGTGAACTCTATGAGGCCACCTCCTGCCTCCGACCTGGGTGGAGCAAGGGTGTAACCAAGGACATTTTTAAAATTTATTTATTTTTAATTGGAGGAAAATTGCTTTACAATATTGTGTTGATCTCTGCCATACATATTGGAGAAGGAAATGGCAACCCACTCCAGTGTTCTTGCCTTGAGAATCCCAGGGACAGAGGAGCCTGGTGGCTGCCATCTATGGGGCTGCACAGAGTAGTACACGACTGAAGCGACTTAGCAGCAGCAGCTGCTGCCATACATCAGCATAAATCTGCCATAGGTGTACGTATGTCTCCTTCCTCTTGAACCTCCCTCCCACCTCCCCTCTGAAAGTGAAAAGTGAAAATGTAGTCAGTCAGTCACGTCCGACTCTTTTCAACCCCATGGAGTGTAACCTGCCAGGCTTCTCTGTCCATGGAATTCTCCAGGCAAGAATACTGGAGTGGGTTCCCATGCCTTCCTCTAGGGGATTTTCCCGACCCAGGGATCGAACCTAGGTCTCCCACATTGCAGGCAGATTCTTTACCGTCTGAGCCACCAGGGGACTCCCACCCCTCTAGGTTGTCACAGAGCGTCTGACTTGAGCTCCCTGCGTCATACAGCAGATCCCCACTGGCTGTTTTATCCGTGCTAATTTACACATGTCTGCCGCTCTCTCAATTCATCCAGCCCTCTCCTTCCCCAGCTGTGTCCTCAAGTCCGTGCTCTATGTTCTTGTCTCCACAGCTGCCCGTGTAACTTGGAAAGCTTCCCCGGAGGCTCTTCCTGATCCAGGGCCTGGGTGGCATGCTTTGTGCCCAGAGGTTTCTGAGTAGTGGTACAGTGAGAGCCATTTCAAGTCTGGGGGAGACTGTGGATGCTTATCTTATGACACGCCTTTCTGTATTTTGATGATGAAAGACTTGGACTTCAGGGCATTGTATTTTCTGAATAATGGAGGCTTGGGTTGGCTGTCGGGTTAGCCCTGCGGCCGGGGGCTTGGGAGACTTAACAGTGGCCATCTTACTCCACCGTGACCCTGGGGGCCTGGGGTCTGGCCTCAGCTCTACTTCAGTCCTCCTCTTCCTCTCTGCACACACCCCTGGGCCAGGAACCCCACCGGATGGGACCCCCCTCCAGCCCCTCTGCAGTGGCTGCTGCAGGATGCCCCCCACTTCCCTGTCTCTCGGGCTTGTCCTGCCCACTCCCAGCCTTTCCCTGGTCATGGCCCCTCGCTGCCTGTCCTCAGTGCCTGGTCTGAACCTACTTCGAGGTTGCTTGATGCAGTAACAATGATTCAAGTGCATCTCTTGCCTCTCCACTAGATTGTGTGTTTCTTGACAACAAGAACCCTATCTGAGGCAGCTTTTCTCAGAGCGCCATGAACACAGTGGGAGCTAAAGACAGCTTTGTGGGGAAAGAAAACAGAAGGCTAGGCAGGTATACAGGGTAGTGTCCACATAGTCTGAGTTTTGCATCACTCACCTCCTGTGTGAGGGAGATGTGTGGACATCCCAGAAGCAGCAGGGGTAGGTGAGGACCAGGGGGGACCTGGCCATTCTGATAGCTCCTGCTGGTTCACATCCCTTGAGGTTTGGAAAGGATCTGTTAAATGTCATAGAAACGTACAGAAGCCAACCTGAACTTGCCATTGAAGGCAGGAATCAAAAAGTATATGTGTTTTGTGGTATATGTATGTGGTTGTATTACCAGGAATCAGATAAATGCATGCATTATTTTCATAGAAAACAGAAAATCCCTGGGTCAGGAAGATCCATTGGAGAAGGAAATGGCAACCTATGGACAGAGGAGCCTGGCAGGCTACAGTCCAGAGGGTTGCAAAGACTCAGACATGACTGAGTGACTAAGCATGCAAGAAAATAGAAAGATCCTAATAATACCTTTTAAGCTAATAGGTGCCTCATTCAGTGGTGACATCCATTTCTTCATCTTCAACTTGGAATGAAGACCACTCACTAGCTCATTGACATATTCGAGAATTGTTTTCTGCTAAAAAATTAAAAAAATAGGGAAATCCATCAGTTTGGAACAAAACTCTAGTAAACCTGCCTTCTTAGAAAATGACTGAAGATTTGGGAAGCCCTGCCCGTATTTGTCGCTGGTGGGCAATGGGAAATCCACTGGATGTGTGAATCCAGAAGTTTCAGTTTCAGGAGGTGTGGTCTGTGTCCATCTCTCGGGTGTACCTGTTCCCTCCAGCAACCGGACGTAGAAATGGATGGAGCCCTGTTCTTGAATTGTCCTTCCTGTTCATGAGGTCATGTCTGGCCACACCAGGTGGAGGCGGGGAACAGATATGTCCCCCAGAAAGAACCTGAGAGCGGAGGATCTGAGCTGTTAGAGATTTGCTCAGTGTTGAGGGGCTAATCCATGTAGGACCAGATTTGCCCGACTTGAAGGGCCTCTTCTTCCCCACCTCAGTCTTTATGTGACCGTTGTTGGGGACTTTCTCCCCAGGACTTGGAAGCGATGAACCTGAAAGAATGACACTCGGACAGTCTCTTGCAAGGGCTGAGAAGTTTATTTCTGCAGTCAAGACTTTTTATAGAAGCAGGAACAAAGAGCTTAGAGTATACAGCCAGCAGAGCGCGTACGGGGTTAACACCTAATCAGTAAAAATATTTCAAGGACAGCGTGCTCTAAGTGACCCATGTGCTTACCCATAACCTGTTTTCTCAAGCAACATCTTTAATATTTATTATTAAATCTTGGCGCCGGGCATAACCAAAGGCAGGAGATGTTTTTCTGCCCGCAGCACCAAGCCAGGGTACTTCTGGCCCTTCGCCATTTTCCCAAGGACTTCCTCCAACTGGCTATTTTGTACTGGGCTTCCCAACAACCGTCTTTCAGGCTTCCTTTCGTTAAATGTAGAATGAGGATGTTGAACTTCCTAACCTGGGTCCACAGGAGATTCAAATCGTCTTAATATTCCAAAAAAACCTGAATAGACCTAGTTTAGATGGATGCCCAGCTAGTTAAAATTGCATGTTTGGGGTCTATAAGCTCATCAACTCTCTGTGGTGACATCGATAGTCTCCAATTGCTTAAAACCGGAGCTTGATGATCAAACAGTTTTCTTTGAACCCTTGCTTAGCAAATGCCATTTTCTAGGGCAATCTTTTGAAATGTGATGCCTTGAGAGGAAACTTAGTCCATGTGGTTCCCAGGGATGAAAAGTTTAGAAACCACTGGGCGACAGAGCCTCTGAGATCTCCCCTGTCTCTGGTCCGAGACCCTGAGGGAGTGGTGGCTTTAGATTCACAGATCTGGATGGCCCATTGCTAGGGCATCAGCCTCTCCCTCTTACAATCCAGCAGAGAGGAAGGTGTCCTCAGGAGGAAGCCTAACCTATTCTTCAGTTCACTTCAGTTCAGTTGCTCAGTCGTGTCCAACTCTTTTTGACCCCACTGGCTGTAGCACTTCAGGCTTTCCAATCTATCCCCAACTCCTGGACCTTGCTCAAACTCATGTCCATTGAGTCCATGATGCCATCCAGCCATCTCATCCTCTGTCGTCACCTTCTCCTCCTGCCTTCAATCTTTCCCAGCATCAGGGTCTTTTCCAATGAGTCAGTTCTTTATATCAGGTGGTCAAAATGTTGGAGCTTCAGCTTCAGTGGTGGGCACCATTGCCATTGAGATACAGACATATAGAAGGGCCACCCAGGGAAATCGGAGCAGTGTCCTTGTCCCTTTCTGAAAGCCTCTTCTCCTCTCATCGCATATGTTAAAAGTTTCAGAAATATTAGCAGTGAGCAATAATAGACCTGGTTGCAATCCATTACCTTTTGCATGACCAGCTGTGGGGCTTTACATCAATTCATTTTATCCTGTAAGAGGTGTGCACTTTGAACTCCATTTTATGAATGAGTTAATAGGCCTGGAGAAGTCGGTGAGGTGGCTTCCTTGATCCTGGGAATGACAATCTGGACTCAATTGCACCCT
>NW_011495018.1:9317407-9346454 GCF_000754665.1 Bison bison bison | reverse complement strand
TGCTCAGGCTCCTTCCGGTCCTCTAGCAAAGCTCCAACAAGGAGAGTCCAATGGAAACAGCAGTCCAGCCCTCTCACGGTGCATTGCCTTCAGAACGACAGGACCCCTTGACAATAACGTCAGGCCTCTTCAGCTCAAAGCAGCACGTGCTTTAGCGAGCTGCCTCTTAGATGTAAAGACATGGAGCCGCTTGGTATAATTGCTGTTACCTTTGCTGGTCTGCCAGCACGTGTGTGGCATGAGGTAAAAATGGGGCTAAAATTGCATGTGGCTCCCCTCTCCGAGCCTACCCTCTGGGGCTTAGAATTTAAGGCAGGTGAGTGAGATTTTGAAAAGCAAGTTCAGTAAGATGTTTTCTCAAAATATCTGAGAACCTGGGACTTCTTGGTGGTCCAGTGGTTAAGACGCCACACTTCCACTGCAGGGGGGTTGTGAGTTTGATCCCTGGTCGGAAAAGTTAGATCCCCACCTGCCACGTGGTGCGGCCAAAAAACAAGAAAAGAATGTATCTGAGATGCTCTTGGCAGGTAGGAAAGAAGGCAGATAAATGAGCTCAGTGACCTAAAACTCACCCAGATCTGCTGCCAGGAAAACAAGCGCAGATTCCAGGTGGGACCCTGAGGCGAGCTGGTAACCAGAGCTAGCTGACCCGGGGTCCCAGGGCCTGGAAAATCTCCACGGTGGCCCCCAGGTTATTCGGTGCATCCCGGGTACTCTGTGCCATTGTAGGGTATGTTTGTGTGTGTGGTGGGCGGGCGGGTGGTGGGAGGCTTTCTGTTAAATCAATTAGGATAAAATCATGCCTTGGCAATAGCAGTGATACCTTGGAGGAGCAAAGAGCTGATTCGTAGAATCTTCTCCAGTTAATCTTTAGCAGAACAATAAAAATGAGCGCTGGCATCCTCCAGAAGAGGCCCTAGAAATCACTCTGTCCTTCACTGTCCCCTGCCTTTAGAAGATAGTAAGTCTTAATAAATGAACGCTTCTGTGTCTTCAGTTGAGGCAGACCCTGGGGACAGGTTCACAGCACGGTTACAGACACTGAGCTCCTGCCCAGCATGCGGTTCGGCTTATGTCATGTTCTTCCCCAGTGATGAACAAGTCAGCGCCTTCAGGATGTGTGAGGTCTTTCTGACCATTAAACCACAAAACCATCTCCATTCCCGTGAGCAGGTCACGCCTGCCAGAAAGATGCATTTGCTTCATCCCAGAGATTCCTGAAAAGTCATCCACGGAGTTAAGTACTGCAGTTGATTCAGCCAAAACCACACACACTTGCAGGTTTTGAGAAAGTCTTTGAGGAAATCCCTCATTTATTATTTTTTTGGCCTTGCCTCACGGCATGCAGGGTCTTCGTTCCCTGACCAGGGATCGAACCCATACCTCCTGCAGTCTTAACCGCCGGACCACCAGGAAGTCCTGGATATATCTCATTTTAAAGCTCATATTTAAAGGATCATTTAAAAACGATCCCTTCTGTTGAATATGCTTATGAATATGTAGGAATGAGGGACTTTAAACCAGAAGAACTGCTGCTATTTCTGTTTATTTTTTATTTAAAAAACTAAGGCATTGGGCTTTAGGGATTGCCATTGACACTCTTGCTTTCTGAGTGGGTCATGTCATGTCTTGCTTTTCTTCTTAAGTGTAAAAGAGCCATCGGGTAGCTGTGGATTGGGGTTCTTGCGACGACAGGATCCTCTTCTCTCTTGTTCACTACCATATCCACCGTGCCCTGCACAGTCAGGCACTTAGTCCATTCACCAGACAGGGACTTGGATGGAGTGGCAGAGCTGGGTCTCCATCTGTAACTGCCTGGGAGCCGAGGCAGGCAGTGGGATTTCTAGTCTCCAGTGAGAGTATCTGGAGTTTTCCTTGTAGCCTAAAGTCTCCTGTCAACTTGAAATAGGCCATTACTCCACCAGATTGGACTTTAATAGTCTTTGTGTCTGAACATTTGATTCAGACCAGCCCCTCGGTACTGGCAGAATTGGGGGGATGTTCTAAGCGACTTGCAGAGCTTCTCTTCTAGCAGCCCCCTTCTTCCCCCTTGCTTCCATCAACCAGACGGGCAGCTTGGGTCCAGTTCCAAAATTTCCCCAAGTCTTGGGGAGATTCCCTGAACCGCACTTGAGACTTTCAGAGAAAGCAACACCCAGAGGGCACGCGTGCTCTGATCTGAAAACTCAGTGCAGAATGCTCGGATCTTTTCCCAGTCAAATCCGTGATTGGTCTTGACATTTAATTCCCGTAGGACTCTCTCAGACTCCCAAGTGGCCGAAGCCCCTTTATGGTAAGAGGTTTACCAGTTGTCTGAAAATAGCGAAGGCAAGTCTCCCCTTTTGACTGTATTGGAAACCTCAGTCAGTGGACATTCTCAGAAAGCTTAAGGCCTTGTTCCAGGCCCCACCTTGCCCAGCCAAATAATCTTTTGTTTTCGTTTTTCCCTCTCTGATGCTCACTTGTCCTTTTGTTTCTTTTGCAGAGTTGGATTACAGAAACTCCTATGAAATCGAATACATGGAGAAAATCGGTTCCTCCTCACCTGTAAGTTCTTCTGCCTCCAGCCAGCAGGGGACTTGCTCTCTACCCTGTTTTGGGCTGTTTAGTGACCCGGGGCTGGAGTGGGGGACGGGGTTGAGGTTTGTCTCAGTCCACTTCAGATGCCATTTTCAGGGAGGAAATGATAGGATGCTGTTAGACTTCCTGCAGAATTATGTCCTCTGGCTGAGAAAGAGCTAGTCTGAGATTTCTTTTGAAAAGGCAGGAGTGGTTGTTTTTAAGGTGTACCATGATCTGGTTTCTTCCGACTAACTGCTTTATGTAATTGAAGATGATCCCTTTGAGCAGTAAGTTTCTCCCTCATTCCTTTTTCGTTTTGAGTCACTATGATGGGCGGCTGCCTTCCCTGGCTTCGTATGTGTTGCCCCCGGGCGTTTGGTCCTGAGCACGACCTCTTGCGCTGTGTTGTTTTCAGGCAACACTCACAGGGGCGTGGCGATGCCCAGGGTGGGGGTGGCGCTTGTGTGACACTCAGGATCCCAGAGTTGTTGCTCTTCTATTTCTTTCTCTGAGTTGTTCGGAGATGTGGGGTCGCTGCTTCTAAACCACAGTTGCTGTAAGTCAGTGAACCTCGATGGTGATGCTGATCACACTAGTCCATCATGCCCGTGTCCCCCCATTCAACTGTGGGCAACACCTGGGCGGGCTGTCTCTGACCCCTCTGTTTATCCCGGGTGGCCAGCATGCTTGTGCAACCAGAGAGGATGGCCACTAAAGGCAGTGGCCGAGCAGCAGTGAGCGTGTCTCACACCCACCCCATCGCAGTCAATCCTTCCCGGAAACGTGCCCCCCCCCAGGTGGAGTCGCATTTTCTCTTTCCGCCTTCCCCTTCCTGCCATCCGTGCCTCCTCTCTCCTAGCCGGTACCACTTTCTCCTCTCTTGCGGGTGGCTGGAGAGAAGGAAGGCTCCTTCCTGACCAGTTAGCTGTCCCCATCGAAGTGCTCTCTGGTTTTCGACTCGGTAGCGCATTTAGGCCACAGTGGCTGAGCTGACATGTGACTTTGATCCCCGCAGCAGGACAATGACGCCCCGAAGAAGCAGGCCTTGTACCTTATGTTTGACACGTCTCAGGAGAGCCCGGTCAAGTCTCCCCCCGTCCGGATGTCCGAGTCTCCAACGCCGTGTTCAGGGTATGGCTGCCTCGATGCCCTGGGAGGGAGGTCCCCGGCCTCCGAGCCTTACACTTCTCTCCCGACCTCGATTCACTGTCACACACACAGCCCCGTCTCCATCTCGGCATCCACTCTGACGCAGATGCAGCGTTTTGTCCCTGGCTGCCCTTTGGACTGGGCTGGGGTCCTTTAACCAACTGAACGTGTGCAGCCCTGGCATCACCTCCCAGTACACACACCGCTTGATTCTGTGATTTGTGCCGTGGGGAGGCGGCATGCTGGAGCATTCCGAGCTGCAGTCTCACTCCTGGTCCTCACTGGTCACTTGAGCCCTCCTGGGCTGCACTTCCCTCATGTGTAAAGTGAGACTGAGGAATGCAGTTGACCTTGTAGGGATTTTATGAAGATGAATTGAGGCGCTCAGTCTTTACAGGCATCCCCCATTGGGGACGGGGCTAGGGGTCCCTGTCCAAAAAGTCATCAGGGGAAGTGAACGGAGATGCTGTAAGGAGAGCGCTGGTCACGAAGCCTGGCACAAATAAAGTGCCTGATAAATGTTGATTGTTAATAAGATGTGAATGCAAGCCTTTGTCAGGGTCCGGTTCTGAGCTGTGTGGTGCTGGGTCGGGTGTGGGTGGGGTTTCATGCTGAGACTGGGAGCTTCCTGCCCTCCCCTGCTGGCCCGGTCACTAAGCAGGAGTGAAAGCACTTGGTTTGACTTCCCACACTTACTCCAAAATCTGCCCGGGGCGGGGAGAATGAAATGATGACCTTATCACAGCAGCAGTCATGGTGCCTTGTGACCGGCACGGCGTCAACGTGCGTTCCATGCAGGCAGCGTCTCCCTTGATCTTCACTAAGTTACAGCCCCTAACCTCTCCTCCTGAGGTGCACAGCCAGGGGCCTAGTGGTCTGCTTAACTCCAGAGCTTGTGTCCTTGGGCTTCCCTGGTGGCTCAGACACTAAAGAATCCACCTGTAATGCAGGAGACCTGGGTTCAGTCCCTGGGTTGGGAAGATCCCCTGGAGGAGGGCATGGCAACCCACTGCAATAGTCCTGCCTGGGGAAACTCACGGACAGAGGAACCTGGTGGGCTACAGTCTATGGGGTTGTAAAGAGTCAGACACGACTGAGCAATTAATACTTTCACACTTTGTGTCCTTAGCTAGATGGCATCTGTACTTCTGGTTCTACTGTGTCAGCAGGCCTTAGGGTGGAACTGGACCACCCTCCGCTCAGCCAGCAGGCCCCTTGACTGTCTAAGACCTGTCCATTTTCCTGGGGAATATAACCCTGAAAGTCCAGCATCCCTTGGCATATTAGTCGAGGCATCCTGGCTGATTTTGGTGGGGTTTCCGGTACAGACTCTAAAGATGCCCTTTCTTCCTCAGCTCAAGTTTCGAAGAGACTGAAGCCCTTGTGAATACTGGGGCAAAGATCCAACATCCCGTCGCACGAGGGCTGGCCCCCAACCAGGAGCCACACTTGCAGGTGCCAGAGAAGTCCTCCCAGAAAGAGCTGGAGTCCATGGCCTTGGGCACTGCGTCGGAAGTGATGGAAATTGTAAGTGGGGTCGGAGGGACCCGAGATCACTGTGGATGAACCCAGGACCACTGGGCTGCCATCGCTGCTCGGGCCAGGTCTTTAAAGCACCACTTGCCTGGTACCGGGCATGGGGCCGGAAGCTAGCCTAGGTCATCCCACCCTGTAATGATCAGAGGAAGGCTCTCCGTCCTCACCAAGGTGGTTTTGCAGTTCTCACCTAAGTGCGTTATTTGCTGTCAGGGTTATTAACTTTCCACTTCCAGCCCCTTCCAGCTGGACTGTGGCTTTGGAGCTGTCATCCGTCTATATCCTGCCTCTCAGTCTTCTCCGGCAGAGGGCAGAGAATGGTGGAGCAGGTGAATGCTCTCCTTTTGAGAGACAGTTGGTTCTCCTGGGCCTTGGTGATGGGAAGTGCCTTCTGTGTATAGACCAGGACTTAATACCTCTTCCTTCCCCAGCCCTGTGGGGCTTTCTCAGAGCGAATAGACCTGAGGTCAAGGCCCCGCCCCCAACCTCCTCCACACATCTAAAGTGGATCATCCTTCTAGATGAATTTTCTTTTGCTTTTTTTTACCTCCCCCCTCGCAATCCCTATGAGGGTTTGAGGCCATTGACTTAGCATGTTACCTTGTTGTTCCGGATGAGTAGACGTTCATTTATCTCATGCATCAAGTACTTAATTTAGCACCTACTGTGTGTCTGGCTGTTGGACACTGGAAAGATAATTATGAGCAAAAACATGGTCCAGACAGGACTCAGAGCATCTTTCAAATAGACATCATGAGGGACTCATGCTTAATTCAACTTTCTGCCAAGTTGGCTTCTGATTTTGAAGTCTTTCTGATCTTTTTCTTTTGAAAGCATCTTTCCATTATTTAGAAAATAACCTTTTACCAAAACCTTACTTTCGATATTTACCCTGGAAGGTATTTTCCTGATGAGTTATGTTACGTTTGGAATCCCCATCAGCTAGCTTGTCTCCCACCTGCTGAGGTTTTCAGGTACCTAAGGACAGCTGTTCTCCCAGCAACTGGTTATGGAGTGGGGGTGGTGTGGGGGTGGGGAAGGACCCTAAGATGGTGCTTTGGGGGAGGGGGTTGGGCCTGTCAGTCTCGAGATGCCCGTCGTCAGCATGTGGACATCCGTCCAGATGAAGAGGGAGGTATTGGCACCTGATACTCTCTTTGGCCTTACGGCAGAAATGTTCAGCCGATAGATGGGTGGTCCTTGCTCAGAAGCTATCACTCTGTCTCCTCTGTTTTTCCTCTGTGTCCTCCTCTGCCGGCCTTCAGACAGCTCCCGAGGGCTCCTTTGCCTCTGCTGACGCCCTCCTCAGCAGGCTAGCTCATCCAGCCTCTCTCTGTGGTGCGCTTGACTATCTGGAGCCCGACTTAGCAGAAAAGAACCCCCCAGTCTTTGCTCAGAAACTTCAGGTTTGTAGCCCATGTGTGACTTTGGGGGAGTTTGTCAAAAACCTCAGTAGAGAATGAATCTCCGAACTCCAAAAGCCGCGAGGCAGGAGTTCATGGAGCATTGCTGTGAATGTTCCAGATGGAATCGCTTCCCCTCCAAGACTGATGTATGTGGCGTTCTCTACCCGGGACGCCAGAGTGATATAAATCGTGTCGTTCCATATGGAACAAACCATTTGTATTTCAATTTGGAAATTGGATCCAAACAGTCATTTTTCAGATGTCTTGATAGCCCCAAAAGCAGCTTTTTGTGATTTATTGATGGAACCAAGGGTATTAGCTCACCAGTGAGCCAGGCTGTTTATATATATGAGATTATCTCAGACCCCCATTGAGATAACATCTGGACTCAGGTCTCGCATCTGGAACCAAAACTATTCTCTCTATGCTGCGCTTTAAATTTGACCACTTAATTTGATACTCCCCTAGACTGGGACTTGCAGAGCAAACCTAGAGAGATGGCTTATAGTCCTTTGAGAGATGCAGATCCACTCATGGAAATTGTTGGCCAACCTTACATGAAATGAACAAAAGGAGAGAAATCGAAGGAAACAGTGCACTAAAAATTCGGATCCCGTTTTAAAAATCACTTCATATTTGATGGCATAATACTTCTGACAGACATTCCAAAGGGTGATTTAACAAAACAAAAAAAAAGGAAATTAAGCACCTATTTCATGATCTGCTGAGGTGTTAATTGTGAAAGAAAGCCAGTGCGTGTGTTTTCCCGAGTACCTGTTACGACACATTCACGTGGCCCATTCGTTTCTTGGATGTGGACAAACATTTCCGTCCTGTCTCGCTGCATTTTCCCTGCGGTCTGCTCATTCCCCACCCCTCCGGCAGGAGGAGCTAGAGTTTGCCATCATGCGGATAGAAGCCCTGAAGCTGGCCAGGCAGATCGCCCTGGCTGCCCGTAGCCGCCAGGACACCAAGGTACCGGTTTGCTGCTGCTGTGTGCTGCCTCTTGAGAATGTTGTGTGGTCCAGAAGCTTCTTTGCTAACCGCAGCCAGGCCGGTGTTCAACAAAGAATATCTCCAAAAAGCTAAAGGCATAGCTCATGCATAAGTACACGCTGAGTGCATGTCTTAAGATCTGGTCCACTCAGTTAGGGAGGAACCAAGCAGGGTAGGTGGTAAAGCTGGTTGAATGGAGGAAAGTACGAGAAACTCATGTACAGTCAGAGGAGGGAGGAAACTGGAATCAGATCGCAAAGTTAGATATAAAACTGGTTAGTTCTATTCATAGTTAAACAGGACAGATAAATCCTAACCTTTGAAGTTCATTTTTCTTCCTACAGAAATCATTTGCTTCTCTGTTGATGAAAAGTAATTTGTAGCTTTTCTGTTTTCTATAGTTATTATAGAATAATAGTAATGATTATACTGAGACCAGACCCTAATAAATAGGTGAAATAGTAAATAGGTGAAAACAAGACCTTCTTGACATGTCAGATGACCCTTAGGTCAGGGTCAAGAGGATTACAAAAAAGCTATCCTTTTCTGCAAGTAAAGAGCGTAACGTTTGAGGCTTTGCGGTTATCTATCTGATCTCTGACAGCTACTCAACTCTGCAGCTCTGCCAAAGCAGCAGTGGACAGCGCTGGATGAATGGCTCTGGCGGGGCCCGGTAAAAACCTTTTACAGGAAATGGCATTAGGCCATTAGGCCCACACGCTATAGTTTGGCTCAGATGGTAAAGAATCTGCCTGGAGTGCAGGAGACCCAGGTTTGATGTCTGGATTGGGAAGATCCCCTGGAGAAGGGAATGGCAACCTACTCCACTCTTCTTGCCTGGAGAATCCCCATGGACAAAGAAGCCTGGTGGACTACAGTCCACGGGGTCGCAAACAGTCCTACACGACTGAGCGACTCACACTTTTGCTTTCTCATTATAGTTTGCCAGCCTTTCTCTAGAGGAGAATATGATGTCGACAGTCCCTGCAGAGATTGTTTTGCTGGCTTCCAAGCTTGGAGTCATTTTACTCAACAGTTGGGATGAGTTACTGCTGCCGTGCAATACAGCACGTGGTCCACGGAGGTTCAGCCCATCCCCAGGGCTGACGGATGCCCTTGGAGTTTGAGAAGCCTCCTAATTCCTTCCCCCATACCCAACCCCCAGGTGGCAGCCCAGTTAGACAAGAACTGGGCCCCAGGGCATTCTGTGGCCTTGAACCAGTGGGTGAGCCTCAGGTTTTCCATCTGTGTCAAGAGGCTCATAGCAAGCTTGCTGTGAGGACAGTGGGTGATGTGCAGAGAGCGGCACCGTGCGTGGTGCACAGTAGGCCTGTGATCAGTAAATGGGCGCTAACCTTCACTGGGACCTCTGTTTCCCAAAGAGACGCTCCCAGCATCTCTCCTCATACGGCAGGCCCAGGTCCCGTTTTACACAGGGGGAAAACGGAGCCTGGGAGCCAGCCCAAAGCCTGATGGTGATTCACTGGCTTTCTGAGAGCTAGTGCTTACATCTCCCGATGGGAGCCTGTTGCCCATCCATCTCAAGCGACAGCTCGCCTAGCAGCAGGACCATCTCTCATCCTGGATACAGGATCAGGAATTCACGCTGCTCCTGCCTTGAGGGCCCCCTGCATGTGGTCCCCCTGGAGCCAAACAGGGACCCCCCTCTTTCAGATACATCTCTTGAGATGTCTCCCCATGGATGTCCATACCAGGAACACTTGGACCCAGAGTCGAGACAAGAATGTAAAGTCTAATTGTTGATGTCCTTGTTCTTCTGGCCAACTCATAAACCTGTGTTAAATTTCTGTGAAATGAGATTTTTAGAATACATTATGTAGTTAGGAATTTTTCCCTCTTAGGTTTATTTCTTGATATTCTTGGTTAGTGGCTTAAACACAGAATGAATTGCTTAAAGTTTGGTCACTATGAATACAGGTTATTCTTGTCCAGAAGTTTGTGGCAGAATCATGTTTTAAGTAGTTCTTACTGAGTATGAAGTGTTTGGAACTGCGTGGTACCCTTGCCTGCTTTCTCAGAGATGGCTAGCAGTTGACTCCCAGGCAGTTACAGCCTGTTCTCAGACCATGTGTCCTGGTTCTGATTTAGAAAATACTGTCACGTGAATCTCCTGAGTGTAGTTTGGAGAGACAGCACCCGCTCCCTCCTTCCATATTCCAGAAGGGCGTGTTAAAAGATTCCATAGGGTCTTGGAGTATGAGGAGTATTTTCCTCCACTGTAGGAACTTGTTCCACTTTTGTAAGAAGTCTATTATCTAGGGACCTTGGCCCATGGAAAATAGATGCTCTTTCCTATAGTTGATTAGCCTAGGGTGATCCATTTGCCTGAACCCAATTAGGTCCCTCTGGGTTTCTTGTTCGTGAGATGCTTGATAATCCCTTAGTGCATTGGAAACTGTTGATATATAGGAAGAGAAAACAGCAGCTGTATATCCAATTGGCTCTTTTTGCTGCCCATATATTTCAGCTGCAAGTGACACAGCCCCCGTCTTTTTGGCAGCGTGGTCTTAAACTGTGGCTCACACAAAATGAAATCTCTCAGAATGAAAAAAAAAAAACAAACTCACACCGAGGGGATGAAAAGCATTGTGAAATATGACGGGGGTGATTTCCGGTAGCTCCTTGGAGCAGCTTCGCTGCTTTGCTGACTGAGGGTCAGCAAAGCCAGGCTCCCAGGGATTGCAGTGGGGTTTCCTTCTCCTCATTAGTCAGAAAAAGTTAGAAATGAGGGAAACTCCAGGGGCTGGGGTGTCAGACTCCAACTTGTTTTCCTTCCACACGCTTCTGGCAGTGTGGTGTCCTCCTGGGGGTAGGTCTGAGCAGTCCCTGGCTCTGCGGTGCCGTGACCCTGAATTCACCAAGAACCAGGATGGGCAGATCCTCAGGGTCTCATCCGCATGGCTGTCCAAGGGCTGCAGGACTCAAGGACGGATTGCATTTGTATGTGTAACAGACGCTGCTTGTGGCCCTGAAAGTTGTTGGCCTTTTGGCAAGAGGGTGACCCTATATAAAGAATGAAGGCTGTATCTGGGTAACTTAGGAACAGGGATCATACAAATGGCAAGCTTTGGGGCCGGAAGAAGTCCTAGAAGGAGGCTCCTCTGGGCAGGAAAGGGCATTACTCCTAGTATATGGTTCCTGCAGGAGTCCTAGCCGATGAAGGCAGAGACCTGGCTTGTTGCAGCAGGAAAAGGAGGAGTCAGGTCTGGGGCAGTTGTGTGGTTGCTGAGCAGCCTGATATCCTAGGGTCCCTTTCTCCTGCTGTGTCTAGGGCCCCGCACATGATGCCTCAAACCCACAGTGACCATCTGAAGAGCAGTGACAGAGGACTCGCACGTGGGTTTCAGCTTACTGCCCAGTTGCAAGAATTTGTGGTCATCGCCTGCAGTCTAATGTTAAGGGATAAGGCCATGCCTTTTTTTTTTTTCTCCAGAAATTTTATTATTTTTTTTAAAGGGAGAATACGTTATATTTTTTTATTTTTAAATTTATTTTTTTAATGCACGCTTTTTTAATATATGTTTTAATTGGAGGATGATTGCTTTACAGTGTTGTGTTGCTGTCTGCTCTACGACACCGTGAATCAGCTATAAGTATATGTATATTCCCTCCCTCTTGAGCCTCCCTTCCCGTTGCCCCCCATCCTACCCCTCTAGGTCAGAGCACTGAGCCGTGCTCTACAGCTTCCCACTCGCTATCTGGTTTGTACATGGTAGTGAATATATGTCAGCTACTCTCTCAATTTGTTCCACCCTCTTTTCTGAGGCCGTGTCTTGACCCACTGGGATGGAGTGGCCAGTTGGTGCTGGCAGTGCCTCCTGTGAGAGTGGATTAAGGGCACGTATCAACTGCCTTCCTCTTGTTTGTCATCCTGAGCTGAAGACCGCCCGTTGTCAGACTTGGGTAGCACAGCAGCAGGGTGAGGCTGCTGTCTGCCTGACCTGGCACCGTGTGGCCCAGACACCCCCAAGTGTCCAGCCTGTGTCCATGCTCCATGACCTTGGCCCATGGCCCGGTCTCGTCTCCTGGGCCCCACTCCCGTGCTCTCTCACTGCTGTGCCACCCGGTTCCGCGGGACAGCAATCCTGCCTTGGTCCCGGACATGGCACCTTCCCATAAACCTGGCAACAGGGGATTAATTGGCCACGAGTGGGACTGTGAGCCCGGGTGAGGGGCAGGGTCTGCAGCCCCTGGCTGCAAGGCCAGAAGGACCCCAGGCATGTCTGTAGGTCTCACTGGTGTGACTGTGCCTCAGGGGTCCCCCTAGGGATCAGGGCTCGAGGGAGAGGATTGAAGGCATGGACGTCAGTTCTATAGTCAGTCCCATGTGGTCTGAGTCATGGCCATTTCACATTTTAAATTGCTATTTTAGGGGCTTCCTGGCTCCTCTTAAGTAGCAAGTGGGAGATTATATGAGAGAAATACAGCTTAATCTAAGTCTGATCTTAAAATACCAGGAAGAGACAGAGCTATTAATTTCAGTTTAAAACAATCCTTGGTTGTAAGAAAAAACCAGGGTGTGTATCTTGAATTTCATTGACATGCAGCTACTTGGGTGATAATTCAGATGGACTCTGAAAGTCATTGTTTCTTTATTGAAAACACAGGTGGCCTGACTGGCAGTGGTGAATCACTGTTTCGCTAGTAACCATTTGCATTTACTCAGAAAGCTCATCCTCTTGTTTTTCATCCTCGTCCTTGTTTTTACAAAGGAGGCAGCTTAAAAGTCATTAATTCCTGCATTGATCTTATTTCATTTCTGCCCAGTACAGTAAAATTAGTTTTCATTCATTTTTCTCTTCCACTTCAGAGAGCTGGTTTATTTGGAGTCAGAATTGAATCTCATTCTGGGAAATGATTTGGCCAAATCTTATTTAAATTCTCATTTTTTTCATCATCAGAGCGACCGGGATGTTCTTTCCATTTTGAAATTTTATTCTGATTTTTTTTTTCAAAGAACACATTATTTTATTTAACTGATAGGAACAATTTTTTTTAAATCCTCTTCAGAATTTTATGTTTTTGAACTTTGATGATAAATTTAAGTACTGAGTTTTGATGCCATTATAATTTTCCATTTACTTCCTGAGAAGTTTCCCTTTTGACAAGCAGAATGTTGAAAGCATTGCAGACATCACAGATTAACCCCTAGACAGGAGAGGTTCTGCCCTCCGATCTGGTGGCCCTCTTTCTTCTAAGAGGTCAGTCTGCCTGCTCCCGACAGCTGTTAGCTCTGGCTGTTAGCTGTTCTACTCAAATGTCCGGCCGCAGAATACCTTTAGGACCCGAGGCTGAGGGACCCTGGCATTCCATTGGACGGTGGGTATCCCTGATGTCTGGTTGAACAAAACTGTGTTCTCCACTCTGAGAGCAGTTGTTCCGGCTGCACGTGAGGGTTAGATACCCAAGATCAGGCTGGGGTGTGACAGCCACACCCCAGACGCTTGCTTCCAGGAGAACATAAACCACTGAGCTCATCGTGCATGTGTACGACTAACTAGTCCTAACCCTGTGACCTCCAGTCCTATCCATTAAGCTTCTACCTGCGTTTTCCGAGCTGTCTCAGGTTCCTTGTCTCTGAGGCCACAGTAGGGTAGACGTACCTGTTCCCATGATTGAAGAGAGAAGTTGTGCTCAAGCACCTTCAGGTCACTCCTTTCCCACTTACTATTGGTTCTTTAACCTCTGCTTCCACCTACATGATACGTCCTCACTGTTCCACCCCCACATTTCTTTCTTCTACATCACTGTTCTGTTCACGACTCCGTTTCTTCTACACGTTTCCCAAGGAAGAAGCAGTTGCCCTCCTTGCATTGGACCACCATTGCTTTGCATCGAATCAGACTCTAGTAACCAGGGTGGAGGTTTGCCTTGGCCACCATGACGGGCCAGGAGGTTAATGAATGGGACTGAGAGTGTGATTGGTTTGGCGTTTCTTTGCAGTAGAGCTAGATTGACAACCCTGCTGCGCTGCTTGGTGATGTTCCTAACATTGCATTTCAAGTGTGTTGGAAACGGCTGAGCATTTGTGCAGAAGGAAGAATAGTCAGTGTAGCCCTCCCTGGGGACTGTCCAGTGTCAGTTGTGGGTGGTGCGGAATCACAGTGCTTGTCGAGGGTCTTATTTGCACACATTCGCGCACATGGATATTGTCAGTAATCTAATTTTCTATTTTCCCATTGACACCGTTGAACTCCAGTGTAACACTTACCTTTCGGCATCCAGAAACTCATTCACTGAAGGTGACATTGCTTGACGTCTACAGTAGATCTTAAAACTTTGTATGACTTATATACTTTCAAAGAGAGCTAACTGATGCCCCCTAAATTAAAATGTGGACAGTCTCACCAAACCATCAGATCTGTGGTTATTCAAAACGAGGCAAACGTAGAGTAGAATTCAGCGTTGTTCACCGTCAGGCTTTTATTTGGGAAGTGGTGCCTGCTGGAAGGTGGCCTCGGTAAACACTCGCTGTGGCTAAGTGCCTGAGTCTGATAAACAGCAGTGATAAACAGGAGACATGCCTGACTCCAGGGCCGGGAGCTGGGGGCGCCTCCCCACCAGCCTCTTCGTCAGCCTGCGCAGGTGCAAAATGATAAGACTGCCATGCATTGTATCCGGCATTCCCCCGTTCATCAGTCTTAGCATTTTCTCATGCTTTCGATGTTCTTTGTTTCAAAACCATACAACCGACCCATTCGTGAGAGGATGAATGCAGTTTCTTTGTCAGAAGCGTGATGGTCACTTTTTAAAATTAAAAACCATTCCACAGAGAGAAGCTGCTCACCCACCGGATGTCTCCATCTCCAAAACAGCCTTGTATTCCCGCATCGGGACGGCCGAGGTGGAGAAACCCGCAGGCCTTCTGTTCCAGCAGCCCGACCTGGACTCCGCGCTCCAGATCGCCAGGGCAGAGGTACTGTGGTGTGCGGGTGCCCCCGAGAAGGCAGGGCCAGCTCTGGGTGCCTGCGAACAGCTCCCATTCTGCCACTTGTAAATAAACGTACATCCCCATGGCCCACAAAGCCAGCATCTCTGGACACAGACCTTCTCCTCTGACCACTGCCGGCAGAGATAGGTAGCAAACCATGGGTTTTTATCTTGGACACTATTGTTTAATAAGCCTTTGTGGGCCTCATTTGATTTATAACAAAAAAAAAGCACACATGTTTTGTTGCTTTCCAAGGGCACTGTGAAAGTCTGGTGTATGGCTTACTTCTGTCACGCTTGGGGAAATTCTCTCAGTACAATAATTGTTTGGTGCAGCAGGTTTTAATCCCATGTTTGTTCATGTCTCCTTGTCTCGGTCTGTGAATTGCTCACATCAGAATGGACACATCTGGGACTAACCTTTCCTCTTCTTTACCCTGATACTAGATCATAACCAAGGAGAGAGAGGTCTCAGAGTGGAAAGATAAATATGAAGAAAGCAGGCGGGAAGTGATGGAAATGAGGTCAGTTGTGATGCTCGGGCTTCCTGGTTACCTGGGGAATGCTTACCTGTGGTTTGATAACAGCTAGAACTGGTGTGGCCCATGAACAGTGTCCTCTATAGAAGTTACTCTTTATTCCACGAGGATTCTTAGTATATTACGATTATTAAAATACCATGAGCATGAGTTAAATAATGCACTCATTGGGAAAGACCCTGATGCTGGAAAGATTATGGGCCGGAGGCGAAGGGGCAGCAGAGGATGAGGTGGCTGCATGGCGTCACCAACTCAGTTGACATGATTGAAGAAGCCTGGCGCGTTGCAGCCTGCAGGGTTGCAGGGAGTCGGGCACAACTTGATGACTGAACAACAACAAAATATACCTACAATGAAAAACAAATCTCCTTCCCACTCAGCCTCTGGTTCCACAGCCAGGTAACCGCTATGTACCATTTCAGGGGTATCCTTCCTAGACTTTGGCATTTCTGATCCCAAATGTGTTAAGGTATCAGTATAACCTCCTTTTTTCTTTAGTGTAGTATAGAAGTATACATGACCCTACATTCTTTTTTAACTTAAGATAACTTAGATTTTTATACATCTCAATCTTATTGTTCAATTGTTTGACAGTCCTTATGAGGGTCTAATACAATTAATTTCACCAGTCTCAATGGATAAACATTTAGGGTGTCTTCCAAATTTCACTTGAGTGATTTATTTTCATTTTCTGCATATAGTCATAGAGGTATGACGTCTACCACACGAGGAGCACCTGATGTGTGCCAAGCACTGTGCTTTTGTCTAGAGACACATGATCTGTTTCTCCCCACAGCCCTTAAGGGGATGGTCAGCCCCGTTTGAAGCCTCAGAGAGGTTAAGTGACTTGACCAAAGCCAAATTAAAAAAAAAAAAAAAAGAAAATGTTCTTGGGTTCTAAAGAGAAATCAGGGAAGACTTCTTGGAGGAGAGAGCATTTGAATTGGAACTTGAGAAACAGATTCTGACAGCTGGAGATAGAGGGGAAGTGAACAACCATGTTCAAGGCCACAGAGGCAAGAAAGCTCGGAGCAGATAGGAAATAATTTGCTGTCACTGAATCACCGTGTCTACAGGATGGCATGGAAGGAGGTACAATCGATGAAGGTCAGGCCTAGGTTACAGAGGGCTTTGACTATCAGGCTGAAGTTTTAGCCTTATTTTTTTCTCAGTGAGCAGTGGAGAGACACGGAGTGTTTTGTATTATACAAGAGAGTGATGTGTTCAGAGTCGTGCACTAGGAGCATGAACCTACCTGGGTGTGCAAGGAGAGGGCTGAGGTTGGAGGGGCCCCACGGCCTCTGAGCCACCTGGGACCCAAAGGACTTGTCCTCTTGGACGGTGCTCAGGCTGTTGATGTCCAGTGCATGGGCACCCGCGTGAAAGTAAAAACCATTGTGTGGTCTTAGTACCAACCTGTTTCCACTTCTTTTACAGGAAAATCGTGGCTGAGTATGAGAAGACCATTGCCCAGATGATAGGTGAGTGTCTTCACTGGCAGGGGCTCAGGCCCGCCCTGAGGTTTCTGAACTGTGGGGAGGGCTTTGAAGGCAGAGACCCAGAGTGTGTTCCTCTCAGACTCCTTTTAGAGCATGAAGCCCTTTAGGGAGGGACCAGAGCCTCCCAGAACAAGGCTCTGCTGCAGGCGGTGAGTCTGGGGACCTCCTGGAAACACCCGCCCGCACATCCCTTAGTATGCAGTGGGGAGCCATGGCCATCACCTTCATGGTCACCATTTGACCCAGCCAGGATAGTCCACCTCATGGGGCCCAACCCCAGCCAAAAATTGGGGTTGGTTCCTAGGATGTTTGGAGGCTTTTTTGCTCATGAGAGAGAATTAGATCTCTAACATCAAATCGCTAAACCCTAATATAGATTAGATGCAAGTAAAAAAAAAAAAAAATCCCACTGGCCTTTACACAGGGTCCAGGACAAGGAATATTAGAACATGTGACAGCCCAGCTGCCTGCCCTATTAACTGATCACTGCTCTTCCTTCCTGAGGTTGGATACTACCTCAGAAACTTAACACAGCATCCCTGGCAGCCAGTAGTGACGGATTACTTTGGCCTGCAATGAAAGAAGGCCTCAAGTAACCAGACCTCAAGTAACTGGCTCTTCTGCTTTTAAAGAAAAATCGAGAAAAGACCTTGCAGAAGTGCCAAGCCCAAGATTTTTCACTGATGATCACTATTCAGAAATGCTGTTAAGACTCTGGGGGTCAGGTGTGGAATTTTTGCTTATTTATTCATTTGCTTAGGTCCATGATACGGGATTTAAATTTTTTTTTTTACTCCTAAGGACATGTGCTCACTGCAGACCACAGTTTCTGTGTCCCAACTTGATGCTTGTTTCAGCTGATGACTTCTCATCATATGAGTCACACCATTCCTCTAGCTTTTGTCCCAAGATAAGCATGACAGGAGCCTTGGGAACACTGAAGAAGCTGCCTATTGAGTGCTTTCCTTTCAAAAAAGCTTTCATTTTGGTTTATTTTAATAAAGGCCATTTCTCCTAGAGCTCAGGGGAAAGCCCATTGGGATCTTTTTTAAGGATCAGCCTCATGGTGTATGCTTTCTATTAAATGAAACTTCTTTGTTAAATGGGAATACAAATTTATGGATACATATGGATGAGATTAAAAAAAAAACTCTTGGAACTGAAACTGCTGCTGAAAGTGTTCAGAAGGAAGCATTTATATCTTCCAGTATACACTGTTTAGTGAGCTGAATGAGACCTTTCCACCTCCTGGAGTCAGGACACAAAAGCATCACTCACACCTACCTGGCTCATCTAGAAACATCCTTCCACACCTTGGAGTCGTACATTTTAATTTTTATTCTTGACGATGATGGTTAGGCCAGTGTTGAAGAGAATGTGAGCCTTTGCCCTGACAGCAGGCTGCCCACAGCAGCCTAACTTACTTGCTCGACTGGCAGTTTGATAGAAGCCGACACTTCCCTCTTGAAAACTGACGAGAGTCAGAATCTCTAGTTGACGTAAGTGGCCTGTCCTTACGTGGTCGCCATAAGTGGGGACAGAAAGCGTATTCCCCTATGATGCTTTCCTTGCTGTGTATCTGCAGGCGACAGTCGTTAGAACAGTGTTTTCACTTCTAGACCATCTGAGGAGCGTGTGGAACCCTGACTCCAGGGATTAAGGCCATGCACACCCAACCCTCTCCCCTCCCAAGAGACCTGGTGTGTTTGACCTGAGGGTCCATCTCTTCCAGAGCTCTAAGGTCACCCGCTTTGAGCGATTTCCTGTTTGGGGGTGCTTGAGCACCCTCCTGGTGGCTCTGCCAGCCCCCAACATCCCCGGCTGGAAGCCACTCTGGTGGCACCCCTTTGTGAGTCCCCATTGCCACTGACCGTCCTCTTCGTCATCCACGTTCCCAGAGCGGGTGTCTCGGCGCACGGTGGCGCGTCTGTGCGTGTCATCCCTGGTCATCACTGCAGGTCGCCGACTGGGGCCCCTGTTGATTTCAGGGCCCTCGTCCTTGCTGAGGACAGTGTGGGGCTGCAGCACGGCTGGGACTCACTGTAGCTGTGGGCGGGACCTGCCTTCTTTCTGAGCAGGAAACACCCATGTTTCTCATCTGGATCCTGTCTCTTTCTTCTCGTTCCCACTCACCCATGCAGCCTTCCCTGCCCCACACAGGGCTAACTCAGAGAGCTGGGCAGTTCAGGGCCCAGAATAAACGCAACAGCATTCTGAGGTTAAAACCGGCTTCCGCTCCGCCTCCACTAGCCTCTCCTGGTTCCCGCCTGGCCCCCTGGCTTCCATTTAACTCTACAAGTGCTGTGTGTCAGTGTAACATCGGTCCTGCCATCACTGTTCATTCTCGTCATATGATACTAAAGAGACTATATTTCATTAAGTTCAAATATCGACTGTTCAGAATTCAGAACGAAAAGGGATTTCTGTGCTTTCTGCATTCCGGGTTGTTGCAGTTGATTTTTTTTTTTTCCCCCCTGCTTTCCTAACAACTGCCCTGATTATCTGTTTTGCTTCCATTTTCTGTTGCTTCTTGCCCTTTGCTTGCAAAACAAACAGGCAAGCCTGGTAAGTAAATGCTTTTTCACCTAATTTGATACCCACCCATTGCAACCCATATTTGTTTGTTTTTCTATTTTTGTTATTTTTGCTTTTGTGTTTTGGCTACATTCCCCACATGGTTTTATAGTGTTTTGCCTGAAAAAGCCAAAAAAATCTCCAGGGCCATTGTTTTACTGTGTTGTCTAGAACATCTTGGGTTTTGAGCTGATTTCCTGATTTGAAGAACCTAGCAGCATTTGTCATTTACAAAAAAAAGATGTGTGAAGCATTCTCTCCTTTTCGGTCTCCTGGGAACAGGGAAATTCTATTTTTACAAGGGTTATGGTTGTGGGGAGGAGGAAAGGAAGCCTGAGGCAGTCTAATCTCAGATCCAGGAAATCAGATGGATTCCGTTTGATAAATGACTCCTTTACCAAGCCAAGTGAAATGTATACATGGCCTGAAACCAGCCCAGAATGTGTATTATACAGCTTGCTGAGAACTAAGGAAGCAGTTAAAATTCAAAGAACAAAAACAAGCTCTTGGTTACTGGTGGAACTTTGAAGTGCCCTTTCTTTTAGGAGTCTAGATGTAGCAAGCAGATTGTTGGTGGTTCTGGTCTCACTATATGTTCAAAAGCTCCCTCTTCGTGGGTCCCTGCAGTTCAGGGAGATCGTGATGTTGTTGATAACGGATCACTGATACTAAGTTCTTACTATATGTAGAGGGCTTTATATTTAATCTTCCCCAAATGCCATAGATATATCCTCTCATCCCGTGTTTCAGATGTGGAGGACAGAGCTGAAAAACTCTGCCCAAGGTCACACTGCCAGGAATTATCAGAGCTAAGACTGGGACGTGGGCTGTCAGACTCTGGCTCCTGGTTCTTTACCTCTGTCCTGGGAGGAGAAACTGAGAGGCAGGATGTCAGGTGTCTTCCTGGCCTGCGGTTCTCCAGATGTGGTCCCTAGACTGGCTGTCTCAGCATCGCTGGGGACCTTGTCACACGCAAAGATCTCACCGCAGAATGACTGAATCAAACCCCGCTGGGTGGGCTCAGTCTCCTGCATTTCAACAAGCTCCCAGCCGATCAGGGTGCATGCTCACATGTGCGAAGCCCCTCATTTTGGAGCTGAGTCCCTGGGACCTCAAGTGAGGACTTTGAGCAAGTTTACAGTCAGGACTGGAGCCAAAACCCCAATGCGGTCCCTGTTCTGTGCTCTTCACTCCTGTCCACACACAGACAGGAAAACGCCCGACGTTGGGATACAGAAAGGTGCCCCTCTGTCAAGAATCTAAGGGGAGAGAACCCAAAGCGACATCCCCCCACTTTTAAGGGAACTTCTTCCTTCCATTGGAAGGACTGATGTTGAAGCTGAAACTCCAATACTTTGGCCAGCTAATGCAAAGAGCTGACTCGTTTGAAAAAAGACCCTGATGCTGGGAAAGATTGAGGGCAGGAGAAGGGGACGACAGAGGATGAGATGGTTGGATGGCATCACCGACTCAATAGAGATGAGTTTGAGTAGACTCCGGAAGTTGGTGATGGACAGGGAGGCCTGGCATCCTGTGGTCCATGGGGTCTCGAAGATTCGGACACAACTGAGAGACGGAACTGAACTGAACTGATCCTTCCAGTTGCGTTAGTAAGAGGCCCACGTAGAGACGCAATTGCTAGCACAGCCTTGGGTCTGGTTCTGGCTCTGTTGCATCCTCGGTGAACGAGGGACTCAGCTTCTCCTGTGCGGGAGATTGGAGTTCAGCCTTAGGGCCGCCCTGCTCGTTCATTCACTGCACGACAACAGGCATGTGTTGCTGTGTCCTGAGTCAGGATCTGGGCCTGCGACAGAGCCGAGGACAGAACAGACTCATAGGACCCTGCCCTCGTGGAGTGTGCGTTCTTTATACAAACATGCACACCCACACGTCTGATATAACGATAAGGAGTGGTCACTGCTGGACGTGGTGCTGGGTGCTCAGTCGCTCCATCGCTCGGTCGTGCCCCACTCTTTTGCGACTCTATGGACCGTATATAATCCGCCAGGCTCCTCTGTCCATGGGATTTAGCATTAAAGAATACTGGTGTGGGTTGCCATTTCCTACTCCAGGGGATCTTCCTGACTCAGGGATCGAACCTGCGGCTCCTGCATTGGCAGGCAGATTCTTTTTATCACAGAGCCACCAGGGAAGCCCATGCTGGGCATGGAGATGAGGCGTTTCCCTCGTGGGTTCAGGAAAGTTGTCTCTGAGCAAGGTGGGGCCACGGGGGGCTCCAGGTCAGCTTTCCCAGCAGAGTCGTAGCAGTGCTGAGAGCAGAGAGCATGTGGGGTGGGGGTTTATTCCAGTGCAAAGGGGAGCCCCTGGGAGGAGGGGTTGACCCGATTTGGACTTCTTAAAGCCCAGACCAACTGCCGGGTGCTGGCTGAGGAGCACGGAGTCAAAAGGAGGGTCAGCCCAGCACCTGACACGTGCAGGAGTACACACAGGCCACTGCTCTGCCGTGGTGCTATCGTCGTTGACAGCTGCTGTCCATCCTCTGGCCCAGGTGCCCCCCCAGGTGACCTGAGGACTGACAGGAGCTCCAAGCAGGGGTGCTCCCCTCCACTGACTCTCTGCTGCCAGCAAAGTTCCAGAGCGATCAGAGCAAGCGGCTCCTTGCCCACGCAGACCAATGACAGACTGGTATGCAGAGCATGCCACCAGGATCAGCCACTCCAGACTGGGCCAGAATTTAATTGTTTTGTGCAACACTGAGAAAGTCACTCCAACAGAAATAGCTCCATTTTCCTGGGAATTAAAGAAGACACTCGCCGTATCAAAAGAAATGGCCATTTTTGTGGAGCAGGATTTCAGGGCCACGGTTATGTGGGCTTGGAGTTCATGGGATGTTTTAAGGATGAAGAAGGCTTTTTCTTTTCCAATGCCCATCTCTTTAGCTTCATCACGTTTAAGAAGGGGTATTCCTTCCCTCACAGCTCAATCTACAGCACATTTTATTCTGGCTCAACACCAAATTCAGGAGTGATGTTTTCTTTTTTACCTTATGGATTGGTCCTTATGCTATCAACAACCAAATAGAATCAGCAGGGTCTCCAAGGTAGTTTAAGGGGCTGCAGTGTTCAGGTTAAAGGATACTGGTTCATTTCCATCCCATGTAATGTGGCACAGGCCCAGGTCTGGGACGCTGGAGCTGTGGATTTTGTTCCTTTAGAGGAGGAGTCTGGGTGGGCTCGAGGGAGCGGGTCTGTGTCAAATGAAAGCCGAGATCCTAGATGGCCCACAGGTCAGACTTGAGCTGTACCCAAGGCCTCTGCTGGCCCCCGAGACCAGGTCCAGAAGCTGTGGGCTCCATCATTGTGTTCCTGTGTCTCCCACCAGAGGATGAACAGAGGGAGAAGTCGGTCTCCCACCAGACTGTCCAGCAGCTGGTCCTGGAGAAGGAGCAAGCGCTGGCCGACCTGAACTCCGTGGAGAAATCCCTGGCCGACCTCTTCAGGAGATACGAGAAGATGAAGGAGGTCCTGGAGGGCTTCCGCAAGGTGTGTGGCGTTTGTGGGGAGGGGGGGCGAGACCTGCGTGGTAGGGGAGGAGGCGCGGGCTGGGAGGATTGTGGGGGCGCTTTGGAGGGCCGTCCTCGCCAGACGGGTGGGTAGGACGCGGTGGTCAGGGGTTACACCCACATCCGTATCCCTCGGGGTCCCCAGCCCTCCTTGGATTTTCTTCTGTGGGCTTTACCCCCATCCTCTATCATTGTCAGAATGAAGAGGTGCTGAAGAAGTGTGCACAAGAGTACCTGTCTCGAGTAAAGAAGGAGGAACAGAGGTACCAGGCGCTGAAGGTCCACGCGGAGGAGAAGCTTGACAGGTAAGGCCACCCGGAGTCTGCTCCCAAG
Source organism: Bison bison bison (assembly GCF_000754665.1). Lineage (NCBI taxonomy): Eukaryota > Metazoa > Chordata > Mammalia > Artiodactyla > Bovidae > Bison > Bison bison. Next base: position 9,323,386 of record NW_011495018.1, on the reverse strand, counting down.
GGCCCTTCAGTAGCCAGCCCCAGCCAAGGCTGGCTGGGAGCTCCCTGGCACCCCTGCCATCGCCTTGGGATAATGGATAATTCCCAATCCCAATCCCACAGCTAAGTGGATCATCCAGCTGCATTTTTCAGTACAGTTTAAGATAACACACTCTCCACCAGTATCTATCTTGATAAGTGAGGGATGCGTGTTGTAATTTCCAGGGTACCCACTGGAAGCACCTCGGCATTACAGGGATGGGGGTTCTCATGGGCTCCTGTGCTCAGGGCCCCGTTGGAGGGAGCTGGAGCCAGATGGTTGGTTCCCCCTGCCCAGATTTGAAGGGCTTCCCGGGTGACGCTAGTGATAAAGAACCCACCTACCAATGCAGGAGACATAGGAGACACAGGTTTGATCCCTGGGTCGGGAAGATCCCATGGAGGAGGGTATGGCCACCCACTATAGTATTCTTGCCCAGAGAATCCCATGGACAGAGGAGCCTGGGGGGCTACAGTCCATGGGGTCGCAGAGTTGGACACGAATAAAGCGACTGAGCAAGCACACGTGCCCAGACTGGGGAGGAAGAGGGTGGGAGGCATCTCCAGGGAAGAGTGATCATCTCTGAAGCCCATCCCCAACGCATTCCTACAGGGCCAATGCCGAGATTGCCCAAGTCCGGGGCAAGGCCCAGCAGGAACAGGCTGCCTACCAGGCCAGCCTACGGAAGGAGCAGCTGCGAGTGGACGCTCTGGAGAGAACGCTGGAGCAGAAGGTAACAGGCTGAGATTGCTGCCTCCAGACGGGCGGAGCTGGCCAGAGGCTCAGACACACGGAGCTAGGCTTCTCACTCTGGGCCACATGTCAGGCATTCCTCGGCAGGTTCATGCTTCACAGGTGTGGCCTTGCCTTCACTCTAGGTTAACCGGCCCTGAGACTGGCTCCCTTTCTGCCTTCCCCGGAACTGCCATTTTCCGTTCCTTCTCAACTTTCATTCATTTGTCAGATGTTTGCTCAGCAGCTACGGTGTGCCAGGCATCATGCTTTAACCCCTGCACCCGGCGAGCAGGATGGTGCCCAGCAGGCAACACCCTGGGAAGAGACACCTGCAGAATATGGGCAGTGCCAGGGTCAGAAGGCCCCCAGGTGTCCTCCTACTCCTGTGGATTAGAGGGGGATACTCCTGAGGATTCTGAGCTTGCACCCAGATTTCCTGATGTCCAGTCAAGGGCTTGGATCACCTTACACACCAACTCCCTGGGTGTCCTACAGAGAAGCCTCTCCCACCCAGGAGAGCCGTGAGGCTGATTCTGAGTGAGTGTGCACCAGTCAGGCTCCCTCCCTGGATTTCCAGACATGCACCCCCCATTCTGGTTGGTTTACTGAGCCCCAGGATGGTCATCGAGAGCCCAGTGACTGGGAGTAACAGTGCTTCTCATGCACTGGGGTCTTGATGGGCATTGGTGGGGGTACTTTAAAGGCAGGTGGCATCAGGAGTCGTTTGTCTCCCAGATGGCTTCTGCTCCTCTTGAAGCACCCAGTTGGCTTCCAGGGTGGCTGGCTGGGCCCCAGGGGTTCTGGGCCAAGTAGTACTAACCTCTACAGTAGGCGGATACCACCTCTCACATCTCCTACACGGTCTCGGGGAAAGAGCTCGGAACTCAGGAGATTCAGGTCCCCACACCTCCCTGCCGTCCATCCTGCCCCTCGCAGGCCCGGCACTTCACCGTGGTTTCTAGGTTTGTAATGCTGGGGGACTAAACCGGAAGATTTTGAAGGTGTAAAGTTGTTCCCTCCTGTTTCCATCAGGGTATGATGGTATTTAAATCGCATCATAATATTAGCTAGAACAATAAATCTAAAACCAGAGACAGGAGAGATGCTTTAAAGGCACATGGCCTGTTCAGATGACTATAGTTGCAAAGTGAAGGTGATGGATGTTAGGTTTTCTGGCAAACTAGAAGACAAGGAAGAAAGCAAGTAAGCTTTGCACTGATTTGGATAACAAAAAAAAAATGTATCCACAAACATAATTTTGTCTTAAACTAAAACTCAGGAGGAGTGGGTCAACCACATGAGTTCTTCCTTAAAGGGCTCCAAGTGGTATGGAGGGGGTGGTCTCTGTTTTCAAGAGATTCAGAAGCATTATTCCCCCCTACCCCACCCCAGGCAGCTCTTAGGTGAAGGCATTGGGCATTTTGCCCAGCTGGGGCTTGATAAAGGACCTGGGACTTCTGCCTGGTGAGCTGAGCTCCGTGATGGGGCAGGTTCCTGACTGGTGGCTGACAGTGCAGGGATAGAGCTTGGAGAACCTCCAAGAATCCACAGCTAGTGGGTCTGCTCGTGCCCCTGCGTCATCAGTCAATAGGCGTTGTGCCTAACACGTGAAATAGCCAAGCTGTTGGGACCAAGGCCGACTGGAATTCGTGTTTCAGGTTTGCTGTGTCCGACTGTGTGACCTTACGCACAAACGCTTAACCTCTCTGAGCCTCAGTCTCCTCACTGAAAAGCAGGGGTATAACAATGGCTTCCGTTAAGAGATTCTGATGAGAATGGGGTGCGATCCAGGGCCCGCGCTGGCTTTGCACGGTGACCAGCATGTGCTACAAGTGCTCCAGTAAGATGAAACGTCACTGCGAGCAGCCCGAGCGGTGATAACAAGAATTCCAGGATTAGTGGCTTATCCTGCATCCCATGCAGAATCCATCCCCCAAGAGGCATTTCAGTGCTTCCGAGAGCACAGGACTTGAGGCAGGAGGTGGGCCGAGGTGATATTCCTGGCGGAGCTGTCTCCCCGTGGGGACTGGAGGCAGGACTGAATCTGCAGCTGCAGCCAGGACTGAACCTCCTCTGCTAAGGAGTCCAGATTCCTCCGGAGCACCGGCTCAGCGATGAGTGGCACCTGGAGCCCAGCCCGGGTACCCAGGGCACGTGGCTCCCAGCTGGAGGCCCAGAGCTTTCTAGAGAAGGGCCTCAGCGCAGCCTCAGAGCACAGCCTTGTGACTTAAGACTTGCCTTCCACGGGGACCTCAAGGGAAAGCTGGCTGCACCATGTTCCAGGGATACAGAAGAGTCTCGCCCAGTTAAAGAGGACCCGTCAAGACTGGCTGCTGAGCCAGATGGGCATCAGGCATGGCATTTAGTCCATCTGAGAGCAAAGCCACCACCATCCGGATGGAGGTGCCACCCTGTTGGATGCCTGTTGAAGATCTCTGGTGTGAGATGAATACGTGGTTGGCTCCTCTTGATGGGGCTTCAGAGGATGGGCAAGGTGTGGCCCGAGAAGCCCCTGAAGATGTCCTGTGTCTACCCTCACCCCTCTCCGCATGCCCTGTATCCACAGCACTGCCTCACTTGGCATCCTCTGAATAATGCTTGGGGTCCCATCCAAGTAGAATTGCTTAACCCCTCTGGTGGCATTTCTCAAAAAGAGCCACCAAAGAGCTCACCGCAGACCACCTTTTTGTGCCCACAGCCTTGGAGGCAAATAAGCAGAAGACGATGAATGCTGGTTAAGCCATACTCTGTGCTGGCCACTGTGCCAGGGAGCTTGGCATTTCTTACCCCACTTAATTCTGAGAGGGACAGATGTTACCATCCACACTTTTGAAATAAGGAAACTTGAGGCTCAGAGAGGTTGTGTAACTTGCCCAAGGTCACACAGCTAGAGCTGGGATGTACAGATTACTTGGCTCCAGGTCATTTCTTTTGCTGCTTTAGATATCCTAAGGGGGACCAGTCAGCCCAGAGAACATTAAAAAGCCCAGTGACATTCTGATCGGCTTGATTTCCAACAACCAGGAGATTTCAGCAACCTCTTTTTTTTGTCTTCACTTGCAGAATAAAGAGATCGAAGAACTCACCAAGATTTGTGATGAACTGATTGCCAAAATGGGGAAAAGCTAACTCTGAACCAAATGTTTGGACTTGACCGTTGCGTGCAATATGACCGTCGGCACACTGCTGTCCCTCTGGTTATGTGGACAGGTTCTGTTTTCACTTTTTCGTATGCACTACTGTATTTCCTTTCTAAATAAAGTTGATTTGATTGTATGCAGTACTAAGGAGACTATCAGAATTTCTTGCTATTGGTTTGCATTTTCCTAGTATAATTCATAGCAAGTTGACCTCAGAGTTCCTGTATCAGGGAGATTGTCTGATTCTCTAATAAAAGACAAATCGCTGACCTTGGCCTTGCCCTTTGTACATGAGTTTCCAGGGTGAGCGGCTTTTGGATTTAATATGATCATGTACAGCTTGCAAAGGGACTCTTGCCTTAAGGAGTGTAAACTTGATCTGCATTTGCTGATTTGTTTTAAAAAAAAGAAAAAGAAAAAAGAAAAATGCATGTTTCAAATAAAATTCTCTATTGTAAATAAATTTTTTTCTTTGGATCTTGGCAATAAGTGTGGCTATGATTTATTTTCTGGGAAGGGTTGGGTCTTTTCTCGCCTTTGTTAAATCATATCAGATTTAGCCTTTTGCTCTCTTTATCTAGGCTCACTTTTTTGGCCACAGATTTAAATAATGTTTCCTTTGTTATCATGGCTGTGTTTGTAAGATGGAGCAATTGAGGAATATTGACTTGCTACTTAAATAATTAAGTGAGTGTGTTAAATTAGCTTGGACTTTGTTTTTTACAAATTCTCTTTGACTTTAGGGGGCAAAATCTATTTCCCTTTATTGGCTCAAAGCAGCAGCAGGCTGTCACTTTTCCTGTTCATTCCTTTAGTCTGTGCAGATCAACCCTGAAATGTCCATTCCTGTCCCAGGGGAATAGGAAAAGGTGGACAATTCACCATGGGTGACAGATAATTAGGCCACTTTGGAGATTAAACGAGGGATATCGGCGGTTAGATTCTCCAATTACTCCTGACCTTCCCAGGGACCCCAGTTTGGAAGGATGGTATATACAGGGAGTAAAGGGTGGGGGAGGTGTCCAGTTTCCCAGGATGGCCATCATAAATCACTTCACAGCTTAAACAACAGAAGTTTATCCTCTCACAGTTCTGGAGGCCAGAAGTCCAAGGCTACCCTCCAGCTTAGCCACCTCACTGTACCTGCCTACGGGGCCACTGTGGGGAGTGCCTGGCCTCAGGGACCCCTGTGGGTTGGGATCAGCCACTTTTTTCCTACACTCAGTGTATACAGTGCCACATGCATGTGCCAAGTCGCTTTAGTTGTGCCCAGCTCTTTGCAACCCTATGGACTGGAGCCCGCCAGGCTCCTCTGTCCATGGGATTCTTCAGGTAAGAATACTGGAGTGGGTTGCTGTGCCCTCCTACAGGGGATCTTCCCGGCCCAGGGATCGAACTCGCATCTCCTGCATTGGCAGGCGGGTTCTTTACCACTAGCACCACCTGGGAAGCCTCATATAATGGCACCTATGCTTGCAAATGTTCACCCAGGTGGTGGCCGCTGAGGACCATTTAAGTTACTTGGCTTTGCAGGAGAAACAGGAGAAGCTGGCACCTGACCTCCTGGCATTGCAACCTTTGAGATCTCAGCATCTTTTAGAACAATTTGCCAAGTCAGTTGATGGCTTGAGCTTCTTGTATCATTTTTCTTTTCTGAGAGCTCATCTGGGGCTCTCATAGGTGACTTTGCTGCTGCTGCTACTGCTGAGTCGCTTCAGTCGTGTCCGACTCTGTGCGACCCCATAGACGGCAGCCCACCAGGCTCCCCCGTCCCTGGGATTCTCCAGGCAAGAACACGAGTGGGTTGCCATTTCCTTCTCCAGTGCATGAAAGTGAAAAGTGAAAGTGAAGTCGCTCAGTCAAGTCCTACTCTTAGCGACCCCATGGACTGCAGCCCACCAGGCTCCTCCATCCATGGGATTTGCCAGGCAAGAGTACTGGAGTGGAGTGTAGGTGACTTTAGGGAGATACTAAAATTACCTTCTGAGGATGGGGCATGGGGCAGGGGAGAGAAAAGAGGGAGGGGTCACTGGCAATGGAGGGGGCACGTTCTGGGGACTAGCCCCTTAGATGTGAGATCTGAGGG
>NW_011495018.1:9306203-9317293 GCF_000754665.1 Bison bison bison | reverse complement strand
AGGTCATGCCACGGAGCACCCCCTGCCGATGCCCCTCCCCACTCCAGGCTTCTGAGTTGGGAAGAAAGAAGCGGCAGGTAGGAGCGGGTGAATCTGGGGGAAGGCTTGTGGAAGCAGGACCTTGCTCTGCATTGGAGGTTACGGGCCCAAACAGGGCTGCCCGACTCCCCGACCAGCTCCATTAACGAAATCCTTGGCCGTTGTGGGATGCCGAGGTTTCTCAGCAAAGCCTCTGTGCTTTCCAGGACGTTGCATTTGAAAAATTGAGCAGGAGGAGGCGGGTGTCCCCGCGCGGCCGGGGTGGAGGTGTGCGCATGTGCGAGGCACCGGACAGGCGGAAGGATGTTGACACGTGCGCACCCACGGGGGCACCCTCAAGGTAAGCGTTCTCTAGCTAATTTCACGGAGAAAGCAATGGCACCCCACTCCAGTACTCTTGCCTGGAAAACCCCATGGACGGAGGAGCCTGGTAGGCTGCGGTCCATGGGGTCGCGAAGAATCGGACACGACTGAGCAACTTCACTTTCACTTTTCACTTTCCTTCATTGGAGAAGGAAATGGCAACCCACTCCAGTGTTCTTGCCTGGAGAATCCCAGGGACGGGGGAGCCTGGTGGGCTGCCGTCTATGGGGTCGCACAGAGTCGGACACGACTGAAGCGACTTTGCAGCAGCAGCAGCAGCAGCAGCTTATTTCCCCCTCGAAATATTCTGGTGCGTGAGAACTATTTTTATTTCTATTTTACAAGAAGGAAACAGAGGCTCAGAGAGGTTAAAAAACCCCGCGGACTTGACTGAATCACTCAGCCAGGACACTGAATTCCGGATCCTCGGTGACTGCAAAGTCTTTTGCTTTTCCCCAGGGTAGGAGAGTCCTTCCCCAGGAGGTCAGGACAGGAAGTGGCGGGAAGAGAAGTGGGGATAGGGGATGCTCTCTGATGCTTGCCGTGGCCCTCACGCCCATTCTTCCATTCGTCTGATTGGTGGCTCTGCCTTGAGTCTGGGGCTGGCTCCACTGTTGTTTTTCACAGCCGATGAAAAGCCTGCTCATTTATTTCAATGGGTGGGAAGGACAGTGGGGCTGCCCCACGTGTGCACTCTTGGGCTGACCTGAGTGGCTTTGCTCTTCTGGCCTCTTGTGTGTTTCCCTCTGCAGTCGGTGGACCGGTGGTGCCTCCCCAGGCTGGTGGCACCCAACCAGGCTTCTGGGTTCCCTGAAATAGCAAAGGCAGAATCTGGAGAGTTCACAAGTCAGTCTTTTGGACAGTTTGTTGTTTAGTCCGACCTTTAGTGACCCCATGGACTGTAGATCGCCAGGCTCCTCTCTCCACGGGATTTCCCAGGCAAGAATACTGGAGTGGGTAGCCATCCCCTTTTCCAGGGGATCTTCCCCACCCAGGGTTTGAACTCGCGTCTCCTGCATTGCAGGTGAATTCTTTATGACTGAGCCACTGGGAAGCCCTTGGGTTTATTAGGAGCTGGGAAAAACAACCTGGGGATCAAAAGTGGTAGGACTAAACAAAACCCAGACTCTTTGGCCCCGCCAAGCCCTGGAAGACCTGGACCCTGCTCCCTTTCTGACATCCCAGCCCCTGTTCCCACCCTTTCCTGCCATCAGACTACATGGACATTCTCTTCCACTGCAGTCCAGCAGGTGCTGTTCCCTCCACCTGCGACACCCCTGCCTCATTGTATCTCTCAGCCAATCCCTACCCCCTTGAGGCTCATCCTTAATGTCACTTCCTCCAAGGAGCCCTCCCTGAAGCCCCAGGTCCCCGGTGGATGTTTTAAAATGTAGCTTTTATTATTATTCAGGGAGGATGAGGCCGACAGATGAGGAGACAGTTGCCACTGAAAACATTGTTACAGCTCCCAGGAGGAGGGGAGCAGGACCAGGTGGAGACACACTAGGGCCGATCAGGAGGTAGAAGGGGAAAGGGGGAAACTTGCACAAGAGCCTTCTTCGTGGTTCCCGAGGGAAGGACCAGGTGAGCAGGGTAAGCAGGCTTGGGACTGGCTAGCCTAGGACTCCAGCCTTGGCCTGGACCCGGTGCACAGACAGCTCCCCATACCTTGGGAGCCAGCTGATCCCGATATCTATGGGGCCTTCCACTGCACACACACAGAGTCAGGGCCCTGATTCTTCTAGAACCAGAGACTTTAGAGCGAACACTCAGGCTCTGAGACCTAGATGTTCCAAACTGCCAGCCCCAGAGGCTCTGCGTCTGCGCTTTCCACCAAGGGAGGATAAAGTCATGGCCAAGGTCATACAACTAGTCAGTGCTGGTGTGTGTGTGAGTCACGCAGTCATGTCCAGCTCTTTGTAATCCCACAGACTGTAGCCTGCCAGGCTCCTCTGTCCATGCAATTCTCTAGGCAAGAATACTGGAGTGGGTTGCCATTCCCTTCTTCAGGGGATCTTCCTGACCTGGGGATCAAACCCAGGTCTCCCACATAGCAGGCAGATTCTTTACCACCTGAGCCATCGGGGAAGCCAGTGCTAGAACCAGAGCCAAATCAGGTGTTCCTTCCCATGTATTCCACCGCCTGTCCACATGAGTCACCAGATGGAGTGGCTGAAATGGACCATCTGGGACCCTCTGGGAAGGTAGTGAGCTCCTCATCTCTGGAGTGTTCTAGAATAAAATGGACATCACACTGGAGTCCTGTCACTATGGCACGGGAGATTTTGGTACAATGTGGTTGTAGCTCAGAGCTGTACTCAGTGAGGTTTGGTGTCTGAGCCCCTGAAGTGAGGTCTTGGGACTGCCGGGGTCCAGCCCCGGTGGATCCAGGGAATTCGAAGCGGGGACGGCGTCGGCGAGGATCGGGAAACAATTGCTTAATTAAACGTTAATTAAGGATATAAAGAATAATAGAATGAGGATCGCTCAGTGAGGAAATTCAGTGGAGAAAAGAGGCTGAAATAAGGATAGCTCAGTGAGGAAATTCAGTGGAGAAAAGAGGCTGAATAATTCAGCCAGAAGGTAAGAGAAAGAACGACACGGTGAGACCAAGTTTCGGTGAACAAGGCCCGCACTTTAATTTCCAAAGTAGTTTTTATACCTTAAGTTATGCATAGAGGATAATGGGGGAAGGGGTAGAGTCATGCAGTAAGCCAGGCTTTCTTCCTGCAAACTTATCATATGCAAAAGTTTAGGTGATTTGCATCATCTTCTGGCCCGGAGGCCTTTTTCTCTAAAGGTGATTATTCTAAAGTCAGGCGCCAGCCTCCAAAAAGCATTAGATAAAGTTGCATTCCTACAGAGCAAAGGTGTGGTGGGGTATAACAAGAAAAAGAATTAATTCAAGGGTCCCAGGTTACAAACATTAAAGCTACTATTTACACCAATTATATTAATCAATACACTGCCAGGGACACAGCAGGTAAGGGATATGGAGACTTAGCAGCAAACATTGGCCCAACAAGTGAAAATCCCTTCACCAATACAATTTCTAATCAATCTTTTAACTGCTCAAAGGAATCTGTATTTAGACAGTTTAGAACATCTCATGCCTCTCACAGTTTGGAGGCTCTGAGCAATCACATGTGGCCAGAAAAACCTATTCAGGCAGGCTAGAGGACTTCCAAGGGAGTTTGTAGGTTGAAACACTGTCACACCCAGGAATTATTAACTGGAGCTGTAAGCTAACTCTTTTTTCAGAGAGGTAGTGGGGGACAGCCCCCCCGTAAAGTCAGAGGTGTAGGTGAAAGCACAAAGCAGAAAGTAGGCAGACTCTGGTTTTGGGGGTAGATTGCTCGAGAATTTCCAGGGAGACTCCTGAGGCTTGATCCCGCCTTTGCGTATGCCAAGCCTCCTTCCTCGTGACCTTTGCCAGGGGCGGAGCTCGCTCCCCGCATGGGACCACCGAAGTCTTGGGATTTCTGACTTGTCTGGGCCTATGGGGCTGGGTCACTACACATCCAAGCAACTGGACACCACCAGAAAAAGAGCTTTAGGGAAGCATTTGTTGTTCGGTTGCCGTCTGAAGCCCTTAGGGAAGCATGCTGGGGCGGCATTTCCATTTATTTGTATTTGTTGTTTTTGACTCTGGCTAGTAACTCAGCTCCCAAGATTTGTGGAGAGATGTACGTATAAAGGACGTTCAGCTTAGAACGAGCTGTTAGGCTGGATGCTCGAGCTTAGAACTGGAGGAAATGATGTACACAGCCAAGGCCAGGGTTCCTGTTAATGGACGAGAAGTGCGCCACCCTGGGATGCTTTCTTAGAGTGGACACCAGAGGGCGCCCAAGGGCCTGTTTTCTGTGCCCTAAGAAGTGGTACCTGAGAGCATCGGGGAGTGTGGCCCATAGTGGAGTGAGTGGGATTGCTAGATCTTTCAAACTTAAACTGAAATCTTACATGGGGCCCTGCACTCCAGGGACAGGTGACTGGAGAAAGCTGGGTGGATAAAAGGGAGCCACAGCGAGGGAGTGAATCTGCTTATTTGCAGACAAACTTCTGCTGAGATGGAACCTTGACCCATGGAGAAATGCACACGCACACACATACACACACACAGTGCTCATCCATGTGCAAAGACAGAGCGGTGGGTAGGGACTGGTTCCTCCAGTTATCCAAGCTGAGACGTTTGTTGAGCATGTTCCAGGGGCCGAGTTTGGTGCTGGGCTCTGGGGGGACACAGGGGTGGGTAAGCCCCCAGCGGACACTCCTCTGTCACCGACTGCACAGCAGGAAGTGGGTGTCAGGGGGGTAGAACCACAGATCTGAGGGTGAAGAGGGAAGTACATTCGGAGATGCCTCTCCTTGATCAAATGTGTTATAGTTTCTAGGGCACAGTTACCAGTAGGTAGAGTAGCTACCAGAGAAGGCAATGGCACCCCACTCCAGTACTCTTGCCTGGAAAATCCCATGGACAGAGGAGGCTGGTAGGCTGCAGTCCATGGGGTCGCGAAGAGTCGGACACGACTGAGCGACTTCACTTTCACTTTCGCTTTCATGCATTGGAGAAGGAAATGGCAACCCACTCCAGTGTTCTTGCCTGGAGAATCCCAGGGACGGGGGAGTCTGGTGAGCTGCCGTCTATGAGGTCGCACAGAGTCGGACACAACTGAAGCGACTTAGCAGCAGCAGCAGCAGCAGCAGAGTAGCTACTCTCCTATCTTGCTGTATAATTTATGTGACTTAGAAGAGGCTGTGCTTGAAGACCCTCAGGCCTTAACGAGCTGCACTAACTCCAGGCCCCTTTTACTGTTGGCGTTTCGATGAGCCCTGGGGTGGAGATCCAGGACTTCGATGGGCGAGGCTTCACAGGTGTGATAGAGGAGGGTCCCACCTCCCCGCCTCACAGGCTTCACAGACCAAGGCACCGAGAACACTGTGAGATTCCACTTAGACCCCTGCAATGAAGGGTCTCAGCCTTGTCCCCGACTTTTGGACAGTTCTAAGAGAGAGCAGATTAAACATCATCTACCAGCAAAGTAAGTCATAGGCACAGCTTTGAATAATATGCTGCTGCTAAGTCACTTCAGTCGGGTCCGACTCTGTGCCACCCCATAGATGGCAGCCCACCAGGCTCCCCTGTCCCCGGGATTCTCCAGGCAAGAACACTGGAGTGGGTTGCCATTTCCTTCTCCAATGCATGAAAGCGAAAAGTGAAAGTGAAGTCACTCAGTCGTGTCCGACTCTTCACATCCCCATGGACTGCAGCCCACCAGGCTCCTCTGTACATGGGATTTTCTAGGCAAGAGTACTGGAGTGGGTTGCCATTGCCTTCTCTGTTGAATAATATAAAACACTCCAATTTTTGTTTAAATATTTCTGTCCAAGCATTTCTGGATACTAGAGCTAGGAAAGGAGCTCCCCAGAGTGTCAAGGCTGGGAGCAATATGAGAACCTTCTAGTCTAATCTCTTTTTTTTAAGTTTTAATTGGAGGCTGATTACTTTGCAATATTATAGTGGTTTTGCCATACATTGACGTGAATCAGCCATGGGTGTACATGTGTTCCCCATCCTGAACCCCCCTCCCACCTCCCTCCCCATCCCATCCCTCAGGGTCATCCCAGTGCACCAGCCCTGAGCACCCTGTGTTATGCATCGAACCTGGACTGGCGATCTGTTTCACATATGATAATATACATGTTTCAATGCTATTCTTTCAAATCATCCCACCCTCGCCTTCTCCCACAGAGTCCAAAAGTCTGTTCTTTACATCTGTGCCTCTTTTGCTGTCTCGCTTACAGGGTCATCATTACCATTTAGTCTAATCTTACGTTACAGATGAGGCCTGAGGATTTGGGGGTTGGTTCTCACCGTGGGCCCCTTTTAAAGTGTTGCGTTCCCCCAGGCACTGTAAGAAGCCTGGCACTACATAGAAACAGTAATGACACTGCACGCCTAAGGAGGGCGATTGAGGTGGAGGTCGGTGGCACCCCAGTTGGTCTCTGTAAGACTGCATCCCTCCCACAGCCCCCAGCCTGCAAGGGGACTGAGCCTAGAACAGGAAGTGCTCAGAACCTTCCTTGATGTTGCCATGGTGCCCACAAAGACCCGAGGAAACCAAAGGCCGGCTCCCCTGCCAAAGCTCCTTGCCCTCAGGAAGAAAAGAGTGAGCCCCGTGTGTCATGAGCGCTCTGAGCATTCAGCCCCAGAAGGTGAAGGGCCATCAGCTGTCCTGTCGTTCAGAGACCAACGTAACAAGAGTGCCTCCGCTCCGCTAGCTCCCCCGTCAGCACACCCGAGGGGGCCAAGGAGCCTCAGGACAGCAGGTATCGCTGGTACTTCCATCCGTGTTGGAGACAGAGGACGTCCCGAGTGATGGGCACTGCTTGGACTAGGTTCCATGTGGTCAGCTGGCAGAGGAGGGCTTCGGGGGGTCTGGGCTGGGAGGCAGGGGGGGTCTGAGAGCTCAGGCACCCTCGCAGGTAGCTCCTGCCGATTAGAGTGACCCAGGAACTGACCCTCAAAACCTGTTAAGGCGGCGGTCCCCAGCCTTTTTGGCCTTAAGGACCAGTTTCATGGAAGACAGTTTTTCCATGGACTGGGGTGGTGGTTTGGGGATGATTCAAGCACATTACACTCGCTGTGCACTTTCTTTCTTTTTTAAAAAGATGCTTTATTTTGTACTGCTGATTAACAAACAATGTTGTGATAGTTTCAGATAAACAGGGAAGGGACTCGGCCATACAGATACATGTATCCATTCTTCCCCAACCCTACTCCCATCCAGGCTGCCAAATAGCATCCAGTAGAGTTCCCTGGGCTAAACAGTAGGTCCTTGTTGGATACGTTTTAATTATACCAGTGCATACGTGACCTTCCCAAACTCCCTATCTCTTCCCCACTATCCTTCCCCACAGTGTGCACTTTATTTCCAATCTAACGCTCCAGGACAGCGCTGGCCAACGTATGCTGTCCAGACGTAACTGTTAATATCACCCCTTTTAGTGCCCTGATCTGAATGACAGGTTACATGATCAGTCCACATATAGGTCTCCATTGGTTCCCATCACCTGGGTAAAGAGTGGAAAATTGTGGATTAGCTCCTAGTTTGCTTTATCTGAGCCACTTTCCCAGCACAATAGCAGAGAATCATCTTTCTACTAATGTACTTTCAAAAATTAGATTTTCACTTGATTTGATCACTCACTCACATTTGAGGCTTACTCATTCCTTTTGTGGCAAAATAAAGATTCTTTGAGCCAATCTTCTCCATAATGTTTTGAAAACACCCTTTGGAAGTTTTTTGAAAATTTAAAATTTACCTCTTTCACCTTCCAGGTGCTTCTCTTTTGTGCAATCTCCGGGATCCTTCATGAAAATGCTGAATCCGGTAAGCAGCTCAGTTTCATGGAGGGCAGGCGATGGTGAGGAACAGAAGCGCCGGGTGACAGGTGTGCCACTGGGTTCCCTCAGGGGGATGGTCCCACACCCCCAGGGACCTCAGGCTTTATTGGCTGACTCTGCTGGCGGCGGGGGTTGGGGGGCCGTGTGTTTGGAGCCCCACGGTCAGAGACCACTGTTCACACTTTAGCAGGGTTGTATCTAGATTCAGACTCCAAAATCATCCACCATATTCCAGGCGCTATACTAAAGCAGAGTTCCCAAACTTTTATTTTATCATTTTAACAGCATCCTCATCCTCATGGTTCATACTCACCTTCATCCTCATTATCATTGGCATTATTCCCATTTAACCTATGAGGCCTAAGAGGATGAAAAGAGCAAATACTTTGCCCAAGGTCACACAACTAGTTCATGGCAGAAACAAGACTTGAACTCAGATCCTCCGTTCCGTGGTCCCTTGCCTCCCCACCACCTTGCTGGTACCTGGTGTGGCTTAGAATCAATTTCACCCATTCCTATGGGTCTCTCGTGGTGCAGTTGTCCTGGATAAGTTTCCTTGAGCCGCCACACCTGAGGTTTTACATCCATTCCTTATTGGGATGGCTTCCTTAAGGAAATTGCTGAATCCTAGGCCCTCGAGAAGATGTGTAAGGGAAAGTCTCTGCCCAGTGACACAGCTGTTCCGGTCCTGGGGTGATACCCAAAGAACTGAAAACAGGTGTTCAAACAGAAACGCATACATGAATGTTCACAGCACTACTGCCAGTGGCCAGAAGGTTGTAACAATCCAAGTATCATTCTATCAGCTGATGAATGGATAAACAAACGGTGATCTGTCCACACAATGGAGTGTCAAAAGGACTGAAATTCTGGCACGTGGCTGAACCTTGAACCATGCCGAGGGAAAAAACCAGACATAAAAGGCCACTATTATAGGATTCCATTTATATAAAATTTCAAGAAATCCATAGAGACAGAATGCAGATGAGTGGTTTCCAGGGAGTGGGAGAGGGGGGAATTAGGGGATGACTCGATAAGCAGAAAGCCTGCTTCTGCAGTGATGACAACGTTCTGCATTGTCTGAATGCATAGTTGTCATGGTTGTGAGTGAAAGTCGCTCAGTCATGTCCAACTCTTTGTGACCCCATGGATGTCCACGGAATTCTCTAGGCCAGAACACTGGAGTGGGTAGCCTTTTCCTTCTCCAGGGATCTTCCCAACCAGGGATCAAAGCACCCATCACCAACTCCCGAACTTTGCTCAAACTCATGTCCATCAAGTTGGTGATGCCATCCAACCATCTCATCCTCTGTTGTCCCCTTCTTCTTCCTTTGAGAATGTCTGTGGGTGGTGATGAAAGTCCAGAGAAATGGCCTTCAATCTTTCCCAGCGTCAGGGTCTTTTCCACTGAGTCAGTTCTTTGCATCAGGTGGCCAAAGTATTGGAGCTTCAGCATTAAAAAAACAAAACAAAAATAGACGTTTTGTGTATTTTAGTGCAATTAAAAAAACAAAAAGTCTCTGCCCCAGATTTCCTAAGTTTGGTATCTTTCTCCCTGGCACCTCCTGCCCCAGATGCTAAATTCCAGATTACTTTGTGGCTTAAAGTCTTGTTTCCTAAATGCAGTAGATTTGCCTTGAGAATGTGACTCTGGAGAAATATTGGCCAGCTTTGAAAATTAACCAGCTCTTTAAATTTTGTCTTAAATTTCCTTTCTGTTGTACAGTTTGGAAAATCTGGTATTTATGAGAGGTTAAAAGAAAAAGACATTCTCTCTTTCTTTGCTTCCCAAGCAGCAGAAACCCCGGCTGGAACGCCGAATCGCTGGCTCAACCAACCGGTGGCGTTTCCCCAGACAGCCTTTCTCGGGAGACCTGCTGGGGCTCTCCCAGATGTGCAAGGCTGCCAACATAGACTTTGATGAAGTTCTGAAGAACCCAGACAGGTAGGAAGCTCAAAGGCCCACGGCAGGGTGAACTGCACTTCTGGGAAGTGCCCAGTACTTGGGCCACACTGGTTGGGCAGGTGGGCTGTCCTGGGTATTTGCAAAAAGGCTGCCTTTGGGACCAGCCCTTAAGGATGGACAGGGTCAGGGTGACAACTTCCTTTGAGAACGTCTGTGGGTGGTGATAAAAGTCCAGAGAAACGGAGAATTTTTTTCCCCAGATTTTCCTTTGTACTGGGAACTTTGGACCCTAAGAGGATTCTGAGTTTATCAATTGGATTCTTGACAAACACAGCGAGATGGCCCCGCTCAGAGTTTGAACTCGCATCCCCAGGAACATGCATGTCCAGCAGGGGGAGAAGCCGGCTCCCTGGTCCCTCCCAGAGTGTTCTAAGCAGATGGCTTGGAGCATCACTTCTCTAGGTTACAAGTTCTTTCCTGCCTTTCCTGGGGAAGCAGAGCTGGAGCTCTTTGCCAAAGAAACACTTCATTTCCTTGGCCCTTTGGACCTGCCTGGCTGCTGCTACTTCCTTGGACCGGTGGCATCTGCCTTGTGAGCACTCAGTCTGATCTACCTGAGTGTGGGCTGTGCCTGGGCAGCACCTGGCCCAGAAGAGCTCCTGGTTCCACGTTTACTGAGCAAGTAGCCACGTCTTCTCTTTCTAGACCCACCAGCCAGCCTCTCTCTGTTGCCCCCCACCCCACAGATGATGGTACTGCACACGTGAATAAACCGAAACCCATCTGGATTTGGTCTCCAAATTCTTGGATGAACCCAGCTTAAAAAAAAAAAAGTTGAATGCTATGAGTTGCTATTTTTGGCACTGGCTACTCATGGCCTTAAACAAATTTGAATTTATTTTATATTTTGTTTGGTTAGAGCCCTGAAGAAATCTTAGGATTTTTGCCAAAGTTTGTTGTGTTCCTTAGTGCCAGGGCCAGGAGCTGGAGCTGGGCCTGGGAATATAGGCAAACTGATCCAGAAACCTGAGGATGGTGACTGGGCCACAGGGGCAGAGGTCTCTGGGACTCGGTTTGTGAAATCGCTGAGCTAAGCTGGGAGTGGTGGCCATTGGCACTTAGCTAAGCTGGGGGTGGTGGCCTGGGGGTGATGGCCATTGGTGCTGGGCTTTAGGACTATTGTGCTATGCTAAGTTGCTTCAGTTGTGTCCAACTCTTGGCAACCCTATGGACTGTAGCCCACCAGGCTCCCCTGTCTATGGGATTCTCCAGACAAGAATACTGGAGTGGGTTGCCATGCCCTCCTCCAGGGGATCTTCCTGACCCAGGGATTGAATACACATCTCTTATGTCTCCTGCACTGGCAGGCGGGCTCTT
>NW_011495018.1:9294951-9305997 GCF_000754665.1 Bison bison bison | reverse complement strand
GCAGGAGACATGAGTTCGATCCCTGGGTTGGGAAGATCCCCTGGAGAAGGGAATGGCAACCCACTCCAGTATTCTTGCCTGGAGAATTCCATGGACAGAGGACCCTGGAGGGCTACAATCCATGGGGTCACGAAGAGTCAGACACAACTGAACAACCAACACACACACACACACACACACACACACTTGAAGAGCAAGCTGGAGGATTAAATCAGATGGTATGCTGAAAATGATCAGTGTTGTTCCTGGCAAATAGTTAGATGCTCAATGGATAGAGATGTATCTTTATAGCCTGAGCAGCAGTTTTAAGTACTAATCCTGGCCTTCGATTTGGGGGAATGTCAGCCCTGTGCTCTGTCAGCCAATGACTGGTGTCCCACCTAGGCGATCACCTAGGCCTAGAGCACCTAGGTGCTCAGTCCACATAGGCTCAGCTCAACTGTGAATTTCATCTGCTCCATTAGCCCCTTGTCGTGTTCCTGAGACAGTCGACTAGCCTGGGCATGTCCTTGTCGTGGTGACAGCAGAGGGTAAGAGGGCAAGCTGTTCAAACCTTCAGCCACCTCATGTCCGCTAACATCCCATCAGCCAAGGCAAGTCACATGATCAAAATCAAAGTCAAGGGGCAGGAAAGACACTTTGGAGTTCCTGCAGGAAAAGGCTGTGTATTTGGGGCCATGGATGCAGCCCACTACAGTGTGGGAGGAACTGCTTTTCTTTAACAAACACAAAATTTCATCTTCTTTATTTCCTCAGTGGGGATTTATTCCTTGTGGTCGTGGGAAACATAAACTTGGAGAGCCTAACAAAGGTTTTGTTTAATTTAGGTAATAAAGGACTTATTCTGGTAACCCTTCTGCACGTTCAGACTTGTCAGCTAACAAGATCGATACGGGGAGGGTGGAGTCCTGAACGGTACTCACGACACACACGTCCTTGGGCACTTGCCCCCTAGCCCTCAGCCCACCCCCACCAGCAATCCTGTTCTTGGCGCCAATGCTGTTATTGTTGCTTCTCCCACTTGGGGGCGCTGTTGACTTTGACAGGCGCTGGATCAATCCGTATTTCACAAGTTCTGTAAAGCAGATCACTGGCAGTGGAAAGCTGAGTTAACTAGCTCCCAGCTTCGCATTTATTTCAGAAATGTAATTGTGCCTCTCATAGGTCAATGCCCTGGGTTCTGCCCAGCTGGCCAGTACTTGTGGTTGGGTCTGTGGGTTTCTGTGACACAATGAGCTTTTGGCTCTATCACTCAGAGATGCCAACGACTCCATCTCTCTGTCTCTTCTGGCTCTTCATTATGCTTCCTTCCACTGGGACTGGGGTGTGGACTGCGGGGAGAAGGAACCTGAGAGATGAGGCTCCTTGCCAACAGCCTAACCTCTTTGTGCCTTAGTTTCTTTATTTGCATATTGGGGATGCTCTCTTACAGGGTTGTCGTGGGAATTTATGCGACATAATTTAGTGAGAATTTAGAACGGAGTCTGGGAAATAAATACCCAATTAACACGTGTCATGCGGTGTCCCTGGGGTTCTTTGGCATGTACGGACACAGCTAACATCTGAACCCAGAGATCCAGGATGAAGAAGTACGGCTGAGGAAGGACCTCTCCCCGGAGGCTTAGGGGGCTTGGACTCTGGGAAAAGGTGATCCTGCCTCATGTTTGCTCCCATTCTGATCTCAGTGCCGAGTCCACTCGGAGAGTGGGAAGAGGCCACTCTAAGAGCCAAGGATATAAAGGAACCCATCGGTTTTTATCAGAGAGCAGTTCTGGGAGAGGTGGACCAGAGACCATGATCCATGGGGTAGCGCTGATAGGAGAACTGAGTGCTCAGCGCCAAGTGTACCAAGAACCAGCCGTTTTATGCCCCTAGCAACCACCACGTGGTCCCCGTTTCCCTCTTAGGAAGGGAAGCACTGAGTCCCAGAGGCGGGTCCAAGGTCTGCATTACTCTTCCCAGAAAATTAAATTGGAGTTTTGCATGTTGAAGATCCCCTGGAGAAGGAAATGGCAACCCACTCCAGTATTCTTGCCTGGAGAATTCCAAGGACAGAGGAGCCTGGCAGGCTACAGTCCATGGGGTCACAGAGAGTTGAACACGACTGAGCTACTAACACTCACTTCCCTTCATTTTTGCATGTCGAAGGTATCAAGTCAGAAGCCCTTTGTGTGGTCTGCTGCAGGAAGTCTTTTTGTCTTTGAGAAACTTAATAGACTTTCCTCTTTTCTTCTCTCTCTCTTTTTAGTCTTTTATTGAATTTGTTAGAGCTTCCCTGGTAGCTCAGTTGGCAAAGAATCTGCCTGCAATGCAGGAGACCCTGGTTTGTTTGATTCCTGGGTCAAGGAAGATCCCCTGGAGAAAGGGTAGGCTACCCACTCACTCCAGTATTCTTGGGCTTCCCTGGTGGCTCGGTTGGTAAAGAATCTGCCTGCAATGTGGGAGACCTGGGCTCGATCCCTGGATTGGGAAGATCCCCTGGAGGAGGGCATGGCAACCCACTCCAATATTCTTGCCTGGAAAATCCGGGTGGACAGAGGAGCCTGGCAGGCTACAGTCCATGGGGTAGCAAAAGAGTTGGACACAACTTAGTGACTTTCACTTCACTTCGTTGAATTTGTTACAATATTGCTTCTGTTTTATGTTTTGGCTTTTTGGCTCCAAAGCATGTAGGATCTCAGCTCCCTGACCAGGGATTGAACCCACACTCCCGGTATTGGAAATCAAAGTCTTAACTGCTGGACTGCCAGGAAAGTGTCCCCCCACCTTTTCTTCTCTCATTTCTCTATCTTGGGAGTGAGCCCCAGACTTACAGCATGTTCCCAACATCCTGCTTCATCCCAGGCCACTTAGTCCCACAGAGTGAAGAGGACAACTCACAGATGCCATGTGTTCCATCAGCTTTTCCGATGAGCCTGAAATTAGCCTCAACTTCGGGAGCTGCAGAGCCTGCGGGATAAACGATCTTTCTTGGCAAGCAGCCAAGACACCAGGAAAAGGCAGTGGGATTACTTCTGTTGCCTGCCGTCTCCTGGCTCAACCGATGACTCGAATGTTTGTTGAGGATAGTTGAGTTCATGGCCATTGCCCCATTATTTCCAAAATCTGTTGCTCCATTTTGAGATCACAGCCTGAACTCCTGACCTTAGCCAGCCATTGCCAGATGTGTGACCCAAGCCACTAGGGGCTTGGAGTCTGGCTTGGGTCAGTCCCCCTGCTCCTGTGGGATAAACAAGTCTAGCTCCCACTGCCTTCCTGAGGCTGAGTCACTTGCAATCATCATTTCTGCTTGGAAATGGCAGCATGTGGTCAATATTATTCTGTACACAGGCTCCCCCACCCAAGCCCTCCTGCAGACACCCTGGTCCACCAAGATTTCCGGCATCACGGGAAAACAGCATGGCAAAGGTGACCCTGGCTGGATTGTGGCGAGTGTCCCTTGGCTGGTTGGATTTCTTGGAATGACTGTGAATGTGTGACTCCAGCTTTGTTGCCTGTCCTTGCTCAGTGGGACGAATCTAGTGTTGAGGGGAAAGAGTCTTGTCTTTGTTACCACCCAATCCTTGATATTATCGAGCACATTCATCATGGCCTTGCCTGGGCTGCTGCTGCTACTAAGTCACTTCAGTCGTGTCCGACTCTGCACAACCCCATAGATGGCAGTCCACCAGGCTCCCCTGTCCCTAGGATTCTCCAGGCAAGAACACTGGAGTGGGTTGCCATTTCCTTCTCCAATGCATGAAAGTGAAAAGTGAAAGTGAAGCTGCTCAGTCATGTCCGACTCTTAGTGACCCCATGGACTGCAGCCCACCAGGCTCCTCCATCCATGGGATTTTCCAGGCAAGAGTCCTGGGCTGCAGCAGTAAATAAAACGCCGACTTTGTCTCTAAAGGCTGCGGAGCCTAACCCAGAGGGCGTGTGGGGAAATAGGTGACTAGAAGACCCTGCAGAAGGAGTTTTAACAGGGGGAAATCTCGGGACAGGGCGGTGTTTAGGGCTTCCCACCTAGCCTCCCCAGAGGAAACAAACACTAAGCTTATCTGGAGGAAGAGTGGACGTTCGTCCACTGAGAAGGAGAGGGAGCTATGCGTCCACAGATGGGAAGCAAGAGGTGCTGGGTTCCGACTCTTGAGAAGGGCTGGAGCAGGCAGTGCAGGGAAATGAGGCTGCAGAGACAGGCACAAGCTGGTTAGCCACGCTACCGAGGCTGGCTTGCCCCTGGGAGCAATGGAGGAGACATCGAAGATTCTCAGCAGGAGAGAGGCAAGATCAGACTGGCGTTTCAGATGGTCAGGCTGCAGTGTGCGGTGTGCATCAGAGGGCACCAGATGGATGCCTGGTACCTGGCAGCGACTGGGGGGAGATACTGGTGGCTTGGATGAAGGTCACAGTAACAAGGGCAAGGATTCACCCAAGGAGATATGGATGAATTCAAAAGACATTCCATTAGATCTGGGCAAATGATCAGGTGAGACAACATTCAGGATACTGGCTTGGGCAACTGGAGGCGGGTGGTGCTATATCCTGGCAGAGGATTGGGGTTTGGCTCAGGGTGGATTCTTCTTCATTTTTTGGCCATGCTGCTTAGCTTGCAGGATCTGTTCCCTGACAAGGGATTGAACCCAGGACCATGGCAGTGAAAGCCCAGAATCTTAGCCGCTAGGCTACTGGGAAACTCCCTTGGGAAGATTTTGAGTTTGATGGTGGACACATTGGGGCATGCATGACGCTAACCAGAAGTATTGCTGAGTTAATTTCCCAGACATGTGCAGAACCCTCTCTTCCTTTCTCCAGCGGTTATTTATTGAGCACCTACTATATGCTAGGCTTTGTTTTAGACACTTACCCAAAGAGGTGTCATTCAGCATCCAGATGCAACCTCACATACGTCCGTGGTAAGGATGCTCACAAACTGACAACAGGAATGAGTGATTTGAGCTGGTCATCAGACAGAGCTTACAGTTTGTCAGACTGGTAGACCCCTGGGGACCTGAGGAAACTGTCCCAACAGGAGAGAGGTGATAAGTTTGGTTCAGGAATGCTTTAGGGATGCTTACACTGGAATGATAACTTGTTGCAGATCAAGAAAAATGTCAGTGTTAACTCCTGGATTTTTTTTGTGTTTGTATTTTTTTTTCTTGAGGTTATGCATTTCACAAATTCAGAAGATTTTCCCTGAGAATTTGAAGAACAAGACCATCCAAAGCAGAGAGGCAGGTGAGTTCCTGTCACCAGTGAACTCCTCAGAACGTTGCTAATCTCAGAGGCATCATGTGGTCTCTGTGGAAGAAAACCAGTGGCCAGGTCACTAGTCTGGAAGCTTCTGTTCTTGCTGACTGCACAATGTCCCACGTGTAACGTGTGCTAAATCGCTTCAGTTGTGTCCGACTCTCCAATCCCATGGACTGCAGCCTGCCAGGCTCCTCTGTCCATGGAATGTTCCAGGCAAGAATCCTGGAGCGGGTTGCCATTTCCTACTCCAGGGGATCTTCCTGACCCAAGGATGGAGCCCACATCTCTTATGACTGCTGCATTGGCAGGCGGGTTCTTTACCACTAATATCCCTTGGAGAAGGGAAAGGCTTCATTCCAGTATTCTGGCTTGGAGAATCCCATGGACTGTATAGTCCACGCCATCGCAGAGACCTGGACATGACTTTCACTTCATTTCATTTCACTGGGAATTCCCAACATGTAAATAGGTGCCATCAAAATTATTTCCCAAATGCACAACGAATGAAATCAAGCTTGGCAAACACATTTTCATATGCTAATGGCCGTGATGAATATAGACCTGCCGAGTTTACTAAGTAGACTGGATTGGAAGACGAAGCAGAGGCTCATCCAGCCCGGGGCAGCTGTTCTGGGTCCCTCGGGGTCTAAGCAGTCACACTTGGACGCCCACATCTGCATTCATCCAAGAGGACTAATCTGCAGTAGGATGAGGCATCAGACTGGGTCTGTCCAGCTGGGAAAGTCCCACTGAGCTCCACGAGGGGCCTGGACAGTCAGCTCCTTGGTGGAGCTTTTAGGGATTAAACCCCCCCCCCCCCCACAGCATGGCCGTCTGAGGTCAGAGCCAGCCTCCCTCTCCAGTGGAGGCTCATCGATTTCTTTTTACCTTTCAATTCTGGTTGATGGTGGGGTGGGAGGGGGGTGAGAAGTACTGTGAGGCTGTCTCCAGACTCGGGAGAAAGAGTTCCAGACGGGTTGTGTTGTCAGCCCTGCGTTGCCAGCCTGAAAGCAGAAGTGGGGGGGCGGGGACACTCTTTATCTGCAGTTCTGCCCTTTCTCTGCAATCTTGTCTTGGGGGAAAGTTCCTTCTAATCCAGCAGAGCCAGTCTGTCACCTAGGGTGACCCAAGATTTGAGATGAAAACCCAGGTTCTCGACTCCCAGCACCGAACAACATCGTAAAGCTGGTGAATAACAATAATTGTAACAGAAGAGGAAACAGGTGCCCAAGGTCACACAGTCAAAATAATAACAAAGCCAGTAAGTATAGGAGGTGGGGCTGGTGAACCCCAGGTCCTGGCCGGCACTGGGATTTAGGGTTTGGAGGGATCACCCCAAGCGTGGCTCCCTTCTCCACAGCTCTGTGCTAATGCAGGACTGCAGCCTCAGAGCCCCATTTACCCACAGCCTCTCCTGTCTCACTTGGCTGGGTATCTCTGGATCCTCCATCTGCCTTCCTAGCCAAGTCTCTTCTTCTTTTTTTTAAAATTATTTATGCTACCGCATAAAGAACCCTCTTCACATTGTAAGCCCATTTCATCCCTGTGAGCTTGGGCTTTCTGATGACCTCCATTCCCTTGAGGAAAGCAATGCCGATGAGAACTCTGCTCTCTGGGGATATGGGCTTTTTTCTGTAATGCTGTTGCCTTTCTGGTGGGTAATAATAAGGCACTAACGGCCCAGCTTCACTGGTGGCTCAGAGGTAAAGAATCTGCCTGCCATTGCAGAAGCCAAGAGTATTATCCTTGGGTCGGGAAGATCCCCTGGAGGAGGAGATCCCCTGGAGGAGGAATATACCCACCCCAGTATTCTTGCCTGGAGAATCTCTATGGACAGAGGAGCCTGGCGGGCTGCAATCCATGGGGTCACACAAGAGTCAGACACGACTTAGCAAATAAACAATGACAGCCCAGTACTTTTTCAACAGGGGACCAGGTAGCAATTTTTCTCCTCAGAGGACATTCGACAATGTCTGGAGATATCCTGGGTTGTCACAATTCTGGGGTGGGAGACTGGCTACTGGTATTCAGTGGGTAGAGGCCAGAGGTGCTGCTGAACATCCTCCCGTGCTCAGGACAGCTCCCTCCATCCCCCCCAAAACAGAGAATTGAAAGTGAAAGTGGTAGTCGCTCAGTCGGTAATGGGGGAGACAAGGTGAGCCCCACTCCAAGAGTGTGGCAGCCAGTGTCCCTGCCCCATGGAGCTTTTCTTCCAGCCCCCGAGTTGGAGGGCAGCCTATGTGCCCCTCTTGGTCGGCAGCCCTGGTGGACATTTATCACTTTCTAAGTTACCCTGTGAGTCTGCCCATCGGATCCACCTGGCTGTCAGGAAGCTCCGTGGGGCTGGAGCTTTGTTCCTGAAAGGCCCAGCAAGGCTGCCTGTCCACTCGTCTGCTCAGTAACGGGACGGACAGAGAGGATGCGGGAGAAAGAGTGACAGCGTGTTCAGGTCGGGGCGTTGCGACACCCTTTGCTCAGGATCTTTTCCCGTCCTCAGATGTGATTCTCGAATGCCTTGGCTTCAAATGGGAACTCCACCAGCCCCAGCTTTTTCAGTCCGAGACCTTGGCCAAGCTCTACCTGATGGGCCTGGCCCGGGGCAACGCAAACCCTGAGAAGGAGTCAGTGAAGATTCTGCAAGGTAGGTTCTCACCCAGGGCGGGCGCCCCAAGGACCTCTGGTTAGAGAGGCCCCAGATGGGCATTTGGATACTTGTTGGGGGACCACGATCACCCTTACAATTAAGAACAAGGCTCGTGGTCTGACCTCATCACCGGACTTAACCTCAGTCTCCGTGGCTGTAAAATGGGATAATGGTTCTGTTGTGTTTCGCTGTGGAGGAGGAACAGGTGTAAAGTTCTAGAGCAAAGCCTGGCACAGCGTGAGCACTCAGTAAGCGTCAGGTATTTTTTCACAAGAACACATTCTTTTCCACCTGCTACGGAGGAGGCTCTGCCTACTTCTTTGAGAATATGGGTGGGTGCTGAGTCCGAAGATGGGTTTTCTAGAAAGAGGGCATGGTTTTGACATCTGTGGCTTGTTTGGCCCTAAGCGTGCTTGTTGGAGCTTTACACGTGTCCATCAATTTTCTTTGTTCTTTTCCTTTCGTTTCTCTTTTCTTAATTCCACCTCACACCCAAAGCTATTTAGGTCACTTCTTTCTTTTTTCTCTTGATTTTTAATCCTAGTAATCCCCAGTCGCTCCTTATCTGTCCCACACGTTCCTCTCCTGCAGCCTTGCCAGCTTCTTCTCAGGTAATATAGAGTGGCGTCTCCTCCAGACACCTCATAAGCAGGTGCCATGGAAAAATTCGAGGCCTGCGGGGCAGCCGGCATGCCAGCCAGGATGGAATCACATTTCCAGGACGTGGCAGTAAAGCTCTGATATTCCAGAGCCAGATAGGCTGCCGGAGCCCTCTGTCACCGCCCTGCCCTGAGCCAGGAGGAGGAACCTGGCTGCCTGCCGGAATCTTCCCGGCCACGGAGCCTCTGACTCAGCCCTTCCCGAGTGAGCTGGGAGCCCAGAGCAGGCTGCGGCATTCCCACACAACAGTAACGGGCTTCACACTGCCTCAGAATCTTCTTTGCTCTTCCTATGCGTTTGTCCCACTGTCTTCAAAGTGACACCAAGCTCTTTGCCCATGGC
This sequence comes from Bison bison bison, assembly GCF_000754665.1. NCBI lineage: Eukaryota > Metazoa > Chordata > Mammalia > Artiodactyla > Bovidae > Bison > Bison bison. Next base: position 9,297,119 of record NW_011495018.1, on the reverse strand, counting down.
CCCTGTGCCCAGGTCACAGCTCTTCCTGGGAAACCAGTGAAAGGCTGTGGAGGTCCAGACAGTGGGTGCCTTGAAAATCAAGAGAATTTGTGTTTTTTTTTCCTATTCTCCCCCAAACTTCCCCTCCTATCCAGGCTGCCACATAACACTGAGCAGAGTTCCCTGTGCTGTGCGGTAGGTCCTTGTTGGTTATCCATTTTGAATATAGCAGTGTGTACATGTCCATCCCAAACTCCCTAACTACCCCTTTCCCCCAGCAACCATAAGTCTGTGAATCTTTCCGTTTTGTAACTAAGTTCATTTGTATCATTTCTTTCTAGATTGCACATATAAGGGATGCCTTAAGATATTTCTTCCTCTCTGTCTGACTTCACTCAGCACGATACTCTCTAGGTCCATGCATGATGCTTCAAATGGCATTTTTCCATTCCTTTTAAGGGCCGAGTAATGTTCCATTGTATACACGTGCCACATCTTTATCCGTTCCTTTGTTGACGGACATTTAGGTTGCTTCAGCGTCTCAGCTCTCATGAACAGTGCTGCAGTGAACATTGGCATGCACGGATCGTTTCAGCTCATGTTTTCCTCCGGATGTATGCCCAAGAGTGGGACTGGAGGGTCATATGGTGTTTGAAAAAACTCTAAAAATAAGAAAAAACTCTATTTTTACTTAAGGAACCTCCATAGTGGTGGTATCAATTTACCTTCCCACCAACAGCGTAGGAGAGTCCCGTTCTCCCCACACCCCCTCCAGCACATATTGTTTTGCTATAGCCGTTCTGGCTGGTGTGAGGTGATGTCTCATTGTAGTTTCGGAAAGTCAAGAGAATTTGGAAGGGGAAAACAGTGCTATCGTTAATGCCTTTACTAAGTCTAGAGTGGTGTCAGTTGGGACCTCCCTGGTGGTCCAGTGGTTCAGACTCCAAGCATCCATTGCAGGGGCACAGGCTCAATCCCTGGTTAGGGAACTAAGGATCCCACATGCCATGTGGTGCAGCCAAAAAACCACACACACAGAAGACATAGAACAGGCTCACTTGAAGGATGGGGCCCTCCTAAGACAGCCGTTCTAATTGCAGCCCCGTGCTAGAGGCTGGGCCCGGCTGGGGGACATCAGGCAGGTGCAGGAATGAGACTTCAGTGGCCGAACTGTCACAACTTCTCAGTGTCTCCCCTGCAAGTACCATCAGTTGTGTCCAGCCCTGGGACTTTTGTTTCCAAGATTTTCAGTGCATGCATGTGTGTTAAGTCACTTCAGTCCTGTCAGACTCTTTGCAATCCTATGGACTGTAGCCCGCCAGGCTCCTCTGTCCATGGAATTCACCAGCCAAGAATACTGGAGTGTGTTGCCATTTCCTCCTCCAGAGAATCTTCCCAACCCAGGGATCGAACCTGTGTCTCTGTGCCTCCTGTATTGAAGGGGAATCTTTACCACTAAGCCACCTGAGAAGCCCTCAGGCTGCTCACAGCCTAATGAGAGAAAGAGGGAGGGAAGGGGGAGGGCCGCTGTCAGTGTGACCTTCAATGTCCCTGCTTTGAAAGTCACAGTAGTTGTGTCTGATCATTGGGAAAAGTTGCCCCATGGGGACATGATTCAGTTCAGTTCAGTTCAGTCCCTCAGTCGTGTCCGACTCTTTGCGACCCCATGAATCACAGCACGCCAGGTCACCCTGTCCATCACCAACTCGCGGAGTTCACCCAGACTCACGTCCATCGAGTCAGTGATGCCATCCAGCCATCTCATCCTCTGTCGTCCCCTTCTCCTCCTGCCCCCAATTCCTCCCAGCATCGGAGTCTTTTCCAATGAGTCAACTCTTCGCATAAGGTGGCCAAAGTACTGGAGTTTCAGCTTTAGCATCATTCCTTCCAAAGAAATCCCAGGGCTGATCTCCTTCAGAATGGACTGGTTGGATCTCCTTGCAGTCCAAGGGACTCTCAAGAGTCTTCTCCAACACCACAGTTCAAAAGCATCAATTCTTCGGCGCTCAGCCTTCTTCACAGTCCAACTCTCACATCCATACATGACCACAGGAAAAACCATAGCCTTGACTAGACAGACCTTCGTTGGCAAAGTAATGTCTCTGCTTTTGAATATGCTATCTAGGTTGGTCATAACTTTCTTTCCAAGGAGTAAGCATCTTTTAATTTCATGGCTGCAGTCACCATCT
>NW_011495018.1:9252011-9294851 GCF_000754665.1 Bison bison bison | reverse complement strand
TTGGAACCAGTCTGTTGTTCCATGTCCATTTCTAACTGTTGCTTCCTGACCTGCATACACATTTCTCAACAGGCAGATCAGGTGGTCTGGTATTCCCATCTCTTTCATAATTTTCCACAGTTTATTGTGATCCACACAGTCAAAGACTTTGGCAGTCAATAAAGTAGAAATAGAAGGTTTTCTGGAACTCTCCTGCTTTTTCGATGATCCAGCGGATGTTGGCAATTTGATCTCTGGTTCCTCTGCCTTTTCTAAAACCAGGTTGAACATCAGGAAGTTCACGGTTCACATATTGCTGAAGCGTGGCTTGGAGAATTTTGAGCATTACTTTACTAGCATGTGAGATGAGTGCAATTGTGTGGTAGTTTGAGCATTCTTTGGCATTGCCTTTCTTTGGGATTGGAATGAAAACTGCAACTTCTTACGAGTCTTCAACTATTTCAAAATAAATAATCATTTCAACCACACATTCACTAAAAAAAAAAAAAAGCAAATAAAGATAAGCAAAGCACAGCGTGATCCACGCCAAGGTCAAGGTTGTGCTCACGGTCCTGCAGCCTCACACTGTGCCTTGCACTGCGGCTGTCACACCTGTGCACCCTGGTCCCGTTTCTCTCCCTAGCCCAGCAGCCTGGGAGGAGCCGAGAACAGCGCCCCGTGAAGAAGATGATCCTCTCCTTGAAGATCAATGACCCTCTGGTCACGAGAGAAGGTAACGTGCCCCTGTCCTGGCATTCTGAGAACGTCGTTGAACAGCAGCCCTCTCAGGTTTGAAAGCAAATGAAACACCACAAACTGGAGGCGCACAGTGCTCAGCGCCTCCTTAGTAAACAGCTCGGAGGCGCAGGAGGCGGGGCAGGAGGCGGGGCCAACTTGGGGAAATGAAAGAATGGGGAATTGTGCTACAGAGAGGTGCTCATCCTTGTAAAGAGGCCGAAGCAGCCTTCCCAGATGGACCCGGGAAGGACGATGTCACAGCCCTTATGGGCCGTAGCGCCCAGGCAGCGCTCTCAGGCCCATCCTTGCCCTGGGCATCGCCCCCCTGCCCCCGCAGCCCCCAGCCCCCGCCATTCCCCGCAGGGCCCCTTCCGGCTGCCTTCCAGCAGCCCAGAGGGCTTCCTTGGGCTCAGCCTCTCCCCCTCCCATCCTGGCCACTTAGAAATACCTGCTGACAGGCGTTAATACAACCTGCTGTCTCGTGCCCTCAGGAAATCGTCCAGCCTCGATGGGGCTAGTTGTCCTCTGAGTGCCCGGAACGCACTCCAGCACTGTTTGGGATCAGGCAGGACTTGGAATAAGCTGGGTCCGTCTGCCCCTAACTGGGGACTAGCACATTATCCTGGCTCTTCCCAGGGGTCCTTAACCTTTTTGAAGACCCCAGACTTGAGGAAGGCTTCCTTGATAGATCAGACAGTAAAGCGTCTGACTGCAAAGTGGGAGACCGGGGTTTGATCCCTGGGTCAGGAAGATCGTCTGGAGAAGGAAATGACAATCAACCCACTCCAGTACTCTTGCCTGGAACGTCCCATGGATGGAGGAGGCTGGTAGGCTACAGTCCATGGGGTCACAGAGAGTCAGACAATCTGAGGACAACCTGCTGTTAAGTATGTCCAAAGAAAACAAAGCGTGCCTCCTTGCACACATGTTGGGCGGTGACCACCTCCCTGTCCAGGCCGCAGACCCACCAGGTTAGGACAGAAGCCCCAAGGCCCAGACTCACACAAGATTTTTCATAAGAGCCCTGTTTTCTTTAGCTTCATCCTCAACTGCTTTGGGGGCTGGGAGCCTGGGCAGCGTCTGCACCCAGGTCCGAGCGGGTGCTTTCTGGCTGCTGCATCTTGCCCGTCCCCAACTCGGGACACTCTTCCAGCACGCTGGTGGTGAAGGGTGGAGGGCAGGGGACGCCTGGACGTGGGGGACAGGGGGCTGCAGAGCCCCCAGGCTGATGGCTGGCCCTCGGATGCTGCCTCCCCAGCCTTCGCCACGGCCCTGAAGAACCTCTACATGCAGGAGGTGAAGATATGCCTAGATGACGTGCTGGGCGTGCTGGCCGCTGCTCACATCCTCCAGTTTGGCAGCCTGTTTCAAAGGTGAGGCCACCCAGCCTCCTGGTAGAGCAGCCAGGACCCCGAGGGCTCCAGGGGCCCCAGAACCTGCCCCCTAACACCTCCTGTTCCGATTTGCTTAGACGAGGTGGTGACGTCACTCTCTCATCGGTGGTCCTGACCCTTCCCACTCCCCCTCGCCTCAGTGGCCCTGGGCCAGATGGATTTGGCTCAGCCATTGATTGAACCACACCTTCATGCGTGTGTTCCTTTAAGAATGACTTCATGGGCTTTTCCAGGACACCAGAGAGGCAGTGGGCGCCTGATGGGCAGGGTCCCTGCCCTCTGAAGCTCCTGTCCACCTGTCTTCAAGACATTGGGAAAGAGTGAAGTGGGGTGGTGTGAAAGGTGGGGGATTCTCAAATGGAAAATTCTGTGTTATATAAAATTAATTTCAAGTAAAATTGGTACCTGCAGTTTGGAGGAGCATTTCTTAGAACTCCCTCCCCCACCTTTTTTTTGTTGTTGTTCAACCACTCAGTTGGGTCAGACTCTTTGTGACCCCATGGACTGCAGCACGCCAGGCTACCCTGTCCTTCACTATCTCCTGGGGTTTGCTCAAACCCATGTCCATTGAGTCAGTGAAGCCATCTCATCCTCTGCTGCCTTTTCCTGCTTTTGTCCTCAATCTTTCCCAGCATCAGGGTCTTTTCCAACGAGTTGGCTCTTCACACTTTTTTTTTTTGGTATCATCTAATAATCCTACACTCCATCAATGCTTATGAAAGGTAAGTGAACCAAATGGAAAAGCATTGATTAATTTTTCTCGAATATTCTGTCCCTTCTCTGGGGATTTTCCACAGATGTGTGCTTACTACTCTCACATCCTGAACACAGGGGTGGTTTCTTGTCGCCCTTTGATTTCTTACTTCCTGATGCAATTCAGTAGACAAGAGATTTAGGGCAGGGGTGCTCTGCCTGGTTTGTTTCACCACCCTAAGCTTCCGTTTCTTCATTTGAGGGAATGAATGAATGGACTTCCCATCCTAGCCTACAGAGGACATCCGCAGCTCTGTAAAAGGCAGGGGCAGTATCTCTTCCAAGGACCTAACTCATTTTTAATAGAATTCACCTCGCCAGATTCAACCCCACAGATTTTTTTTTTTGAGTCAATGCCTCATTTCTGGGGTCACCTGAAATAACTCTGGCCAGATCCTCAGTCTGGAGCATCTTGAAGCCTCGTTGGTGATGCAGATGCCGCTTGAACCCAGGGGTGCAGGCGGTCAGAGGTCTGGTTGTGGCCGCAGAGGACACACAGACAAGGGACTCCAGCATGTCAGCCTGGCCAGACTGGTGGATGGCTGGGGGATGGGAGGTTAGCTGTCATAGGCAGGGACAGGTCATGGAGTCTCGAGGTGAACCAAGGCGTCTGACCTTGACCCTGGTCCAGGTTTTCCTGAGAATCCCCGCTCCCCGGCCATTGTGTGTCACGTGACTTTAGCTGAACGTAGCCTTGTGACGTATCATCACTATGAAATCACAGCTTCTGTACACAGGTGTTTCTCAGTGACTGGTGCCGTGCAGGGAGATATCTCTGACCCCAAATCTGGAAGGCCAGCTTCCCTCCAGCCACCTCCTGTCTGTGAGGCTTGGCTGCCGTACCGGGGGCCAGATTTGAAGCCCCATGGTCCTTCTGGAGCCCTCACTCTGGCTTATCTGGGGCAGAGTCAGGAATGGCAGGTCATCCTTTCTTTCCTCCTCCACATGCCTTATCTTGAATGCCTAAGCAGGGAGGGCTCCGGATACTGAGCCAAGACTATCATTCCGCTGATGGGCAAATCTGGGCCCGCCTAGGGCTCACGGGCCCTCCCCGAGGTGCTGCAGATGACTGTGGTGGGGCTGGAATCCTAGCTCAGAGCCAGGCGGGCCTGACACCCAGCTGGGGTGGGTGTTGCCTGCCTTCGAGAGGCTGATGGTGCAGCTGGCAGGGATGTGGCAGTGCGAGCCTCAGTGTGCACGCACACGACTGTGTATGTGGGTGAGCAGAAGTCCCCCAGGTCACTCTGATAGCATTGCCACCCCAGGTGCGCTGGATGGGCTCTCAGAGGTCATCTTGGCTGAGATCCCCGCCAGCGCAAAACCGCTGGATGGCCACTGTCTGAATCACCCACCCTCGAGGCCACCCATCTTCAGGGGATGAAGTGTGTGTGTGTGTGTGTGGATTGTACAGGGCGCTGCTCCTTAGATGCACACATCATTTGCATCAGTGACTGCTTTGACACAACTGGGATCATAGTTACTGGTTGTTGCCTGCACACACACACACACACACCCTCCTGAAGAGTCACTTGGGTCCCTCCAGGCTCACAGGGCTGGAAGGACATTTCCTTGCATCCTTGCAAAGTTGAACTCCATCTGTGAGTTACTGCCTGATGCCGCTAGACCTTCCGGAAGTGGAGATCCCCGGCCTCTCTGAGTTCGCAGGCAGCTGGCCTGGGTGGCCCCAGAACTTGCTCTCTGTCCTCCGGTCTGGGAAATCTGACCATTCCAGGCCCGCCCAGCTAGGGAGGCTCACGGTGAGGAGGGGGACCATGGGGGAAGGTGTGAGGAGCACTGTTTTCTGCGTCCCAGCTTCAAACCCAGCTAATTCCGCCCACGCATCTCCCCTGGCAAAGCCAGCACCTGAAGAACACCGCCCGTGGTGAGGGGTGGGGCCTGAACCTTCCGCATGGCCCCTCTCACAGCTGGTTTCCCCTCGCTGATCTGTGAGCTCGGCTCACGGCGAGCCCAGGAGCCCCAGGAGCGGAGGAGCCTTGTACATGGCAGGTATTTCCAGAACCTGCCACAGAGGCTGCCGCAGACGAGACTCTTGGGACGCATATATGCTGGGAGGGCTGCTGCCTGGCAGTCTCTGGCTTCAAGGAGGCAGAAGCCCCAGGCTGAACAAGGGCATGGCAATCAAAGCAAAGGGAACACGTGGGGAGTAGCAACCACGGAGACTTCCAAGAGGAGGTGGTACTTGAACTGAGCCTGGGAGGAGTCCAGCTGTCAAGGGTGTGAGAGAGGGGGCTTCCTGCCGATGAGAGCATAGAAATTGGAACTGCTTGGTCACTGAGAATCAATGTGGCTAGAGTCAGGGAGGGATGTGGAAAGATGATGGGAAAGGTGGGTGGGGCAGTTAGGCTGACTGCAGGTCATGCAGACCTCGAAGGCCATAGGAGCAGGTTCTACCTGGTTTTGCCAGCAGAGGAGAGCCTGAGGCTTGGGAGGAGAGTGACCAGAGCCTCTCTGTGTTATCGGCTTTGGGATACAGCTGTCATAATGTGGTCACCTGTCTGTATGTTAATGTGTGCTGGGCCCACTGGCTTTGTTCTTGGTAACCCAAGTGCCTTGAAGGGTGCCTGGCGCACAGAAAGTGCTCAGTAAACAGATCCTTGATAAATAAATGAACCAAGCTCCAGTACTTTGGCCACCTGATGCAAAGAGTCGACTCATTGGAAAAGACCCCGATGCTGGGAGTGATTGAGGGTAGGAGGAGAAGGGGACCACAGAGGATGAGATGGTTGTATAGCATTGTCGACTCAAGGGACATGAGTTTGAGCAAACTCCAGGGAGATACTGAAGGACAGGGAAGCCTGGCGTGCTGCAGTCCATAGGGTTGAAAGGAGTCAGACATGACTGAGCGACTGACTGAACAACAAGTAAATGAGGCCTAGGTGTGAAAAGGATGGAGATTTTCATCAGAAAGTTGCTTTTTCAGTCTACTCTCATACAGAGAGGAAATAGGACTGGAGGCCCCTCTAAGAAGCTCTCAAATGGTCTGTACAGGAAAAACTTGCCTTCAGCAGGAAGGCAACCAAATGTCATCCTGGCTAAAATTAAAACCTAGCAAGGCGCTTTTCAACTTCCCTTTGGCTCAGTGGTAAAAAATCTGTCAACACAGGAGCCGAGGGTTTGATCCCTTGGTTGGGAAGATCCCCTGGAGAAGGAAATGGCAACCCACTCCAGTATTCTTACCTGGGAAATCCCATGGTCAGAGGAGCTGGTGGGCTACAGTCTATGGGGATGCAGAGTCAGACACGACTTAGCGACCAAACAACAACAGCAAGGCTCTTTTAGGGGCTTAATCTCTAAATAGTAATACTTCTCCTTGGTGCCAAAGCTACTCTGTTTTCTTTGGAAAGATTTGATCTCAGAGCTCACCTCCCTTAGCCCAGAGCTCTTTGCAACAAGCCTTGCTGGTCTTGTCCTCCAACCCTATGTCCACTATCTTAAAATACGGTGCTTTCCCTTGCATGAAAGGACCCTGTTGCCGGCATGGGGTTGAGTAAAACCTCTGGGGCTTCTCACTTCCCTGAACGCAGCCCGGGGCTTCCAGGAACAGTGTTCTGTCTCTGCAGGTGTGTGACCGTCATGATGAGCAGACTCACGCCGAGCACCATCAAAAACTTCTACCTGGCTGGCTGCAAGGTGAGAACAACCTGGGCGGGCACACAGCATCTTGGGGACCCTCAAGAGCACCCAGACTCTGGGATTTCAGCGCCAAGAAATCTGTCTGATGGCACCAACCTAACTGTGCCCACCTTTTATTTTGCCAAGTGAACAATTAAAAAAAATCATTTTATCTTTAAAAGAATATTTTAACACCCCCCACCCCCAAATAGAAAAGCTTTAATTGGGAAAGAGGGCGGGAAAAGGGACAGCCTTTCTCATCAAAACAGCAGACAACGTTCCAGGACATTCTTGGTGGGACTGAGGGAAATGCATCCCATTTGGGCCCAGTCAGTACGTCAGGGTTGGCAATAAATGCTGTATTCTAACTCTCATTATCAGAGGAGAAAAGTGAGACCCAAGGCCGGTGGAGCTTCCGTGATCAGTCACAGACGTCAGTCCAGAGATTTCGGCATACAAGCCCATGTAACTAGTTGCATTTCAGCATGCAAGCCCACTTAACTAGGTCAGACCACTTAACTAGTTGTATGACCTCAGGCAAGAGCAGGAATGTTGGAGCCTCAGATTTTCCATTGGTGAAATAGGAATAATGATGAACCAACCTCATAGGGTAGCAGGATGGATTTGAATCAACCTAGTGCAGCGCCTTGAGCATCGCAAACACTCAGAAAATGTTATCAGTGCATGTGTTTTGAAGAGGTTTGAGCAGGGCTGCAGCACGGCCCTTCTAAGAGCACGCTTGTTGGATCATCATATTCCAGCAGAGGGCGCTGAGATATCAGCGATTCCTTTCTACCTTAATTTTTTTTTTTTTTTTTTTGCCTGCACCCTCGGCGGGTAGAATCTTAGTTCCCCGGCCACGAATCGAACCCACACCTCTGCAGTGGAAATGCAGACTCGCAACCATTGGACCACCAGGGTAAGTACCAGAGACTCCTTTTTCAATGGGCGTTTCCTATCTTCTCAGTACAAGGAAGAGCCCCTCACCACTGCCTGTGAGAAATGGATGGAGATGAACTTGGTCCCTCTGGTGGGGACACAGATCCACCTCCGGAAAATCCCAAAGGAGCTGCTCCACAAAGTGCTGAAGTCCCCCAGGTCAGAGCTGGCTCTCAGGAAGGAGTCTCTGGGTAGGAGGTGGGGATGGGAGGGGGGATGGGTAGGGTAGACGGATGGGGCGGGGAGTGCCGAACTCACACCGCTGCTGGACATGCGCAGTGTGCAGTGCCTCCTCCATCCCAAACGTCCCTGCCTCCTGGACAGCCCGGCCTCTGGAGGGGCCAAAACGTGGGTCCTGTGCTCGGGCAGGGGGAAGGATGCTGTTCAGCAGAGTAAGGATCCTTTGGGTGCCCGCTGTTTCACTGTGAAAGTGTTAGTCGCTCAGTCGTGTCCAGCTCTTTGCGACCCTATTGACCGCCAGGCTCATCTGTCCGTGGGGTTTTCCAAGCATGAATACTGGAGTGAGTAGCCATTCCCTTCTCCAGGGGATCTTCCCCACCCAGGGATGGAACCTGGGTCTCCTGCTTTGCAGGCAGATTCTGTCTGTCTCACTCACATGGTAATGAATTAAGCGATTGCATAAATAATTTTTAAAGTTCTGTCAGTATTAAGACACATGCATCATGGAAAATTTGGAAACTTGGGAAAAGGGGAAAAGAAAAAAAGCTCTCAGGCCTAAATCAGTTTCTGTCTCCAGCCCTCGCCCCTCCCCTCAACGGCTCTAGACCCAGGCATTCCACTGCCTGTATGACCTCTCTGACAGTTAAGGCTAAGCCCTGATGCTTGGTGCCCTTGTCCTTTATGGCACCCCTTACCCAGTGTTCCTCAACCAACTGTCATGCCCTTGGGAGTCCTTCTGGACACCACTTCATCCTCCCCCCAAGAGCACCCCATCTCTGTGGGCCTCCACGTGGGCACCAGCCAGAGGCCAAACCTCCGCATCTCCCACCCGGATCAGCGCAGGGCCAGCTAACCCAGGCTTGTGCCTGCTCTTAACCCCACTTCCAATCAAATCGCTAACCCAAAGGTCTTTAGCTCTGCCAGTTCGGCTCCTGTCTTATCCACGTGACCACCACAAGGCTTGCCTTAGATGCCAGCCAATGCTTGGCCTATTAGGTTATTTCCAATGTTTCACTGATATAAATAGCACCTTGGTGACATTCTTCGATATATATTTATTTTCATCTCAGATTATTTTCCCACATTGAATTCCTAGAAGTGAAGTTCCTAAGCCAAAGGCACTTTAGTTTTTATTAGTGTTTAAAAGTATATTTTACTTGAAAATAGTTTCAAACAAATTAGATAACAAGAATAGTGCAAAGGCTCTCTCAGTACCCTTTACCCTGTTTGGTTCAGTCTCTGACCTGTTTGCTTTATTATTTGCATCTGTGTGTGCCTATTAGCACACATTTTTTAATCCTTTGAGGACAAGTTGCATACATCATGTTCCCTTAACCTTGAATACTTCAACGTTTCATAATAAAGAGAATTTTTCTAATATAATCACAAAGCAGTTAACAACTTGAGGAGATTTGACACTGATGTAATACCTTAAGGTCTTTTACTCAACACTAACCTTCATAGCATCCTTTTTCCTCCAGTACAGGATCTGATTAGGACCACATATTAAATAACAATCTTGGGAACTCGGGTCCTAATGGCATCCCCAGGCCCTGGGTGGGCTCCCACCATTTTTCCCTGCTGTCCATGGCCTGTCCAGAAGCGTGTGCTCTCCACCCTCCATGGAGCAAAGGTTGTGCAACCCTTGAAGAAAAGATAAACAGGGCAGCCCTTAGACTTTTCGTAACACTGTCCCTCCCTTGGAAAGTCTGAGCTGTCCCTCCCCCACTTGGTAGCATTTAACCAAGAAAGGGGAAAAAAATGTCTGACCACAGCCAGCATGGTAGCAATGGCACAGGCCCTAGAAAACGCTGGCTGGGCAGGAAAAGAGGTCAAGAACATTACGTGTCAAGTGTCTAGACTCAGGTTTGGGGAGACATGACTGATGTGGAAACTGGGTCCTGCTCCTCTGGCCCCTCCCCAGGAGATGGCTGTCAGCACCGATGGTGCCAGGCTCTCCGGGCAGAGGTGGAAGCGAGGGGAGCCTGCATGACCTCGGGCGTATCATTAGCTAGTGTGCCCTGGAAGGATCACACTCTCAGCTACCAGACCTCGTGCTCACTTCTTACCTTCCCAGGTGAACTCTCCCCACCTGGTTGCTGTCCTTAAAGCTGGTCATCTTTAAAGCTGATGTCCTGCCTTAAAGCTGGAGGAGGGAGGTGGGGAACAGAGGGTCAGAAAGAGGGGCCCAGGCTAACACCCAGTGCCTGGGGACATGGTTAGAAATTTACCTGGCTCGGGCTTCTCATCTGAGTGTCTGGTGGGCTTGGCGCCCAGACCACACCTAATTAAGAAGAGGCCTTTGGACGAGTTAACTTTTACCGAGCGCTTCTGGGTGTGTGCTGTGCTGTGTGCACTGGCCCTTTTAACCCCCACAACCCTATGCGGTAGGTATGATCATTGTCCCTAAGATAGGAGGCGTAATAAAAGGCAGGGCCTGAGCTCGGGGCTCCAGGCTCCAAGGTCCAGGCTCCCAGCCTCATGGCTGCACAGTCTCCTTGTGTGTAGCAGAAGCCAGGCTTCCCAACAACCAGAGCTCAGTGAGATCTGGACTGTCCTGGGAAGTCACATGGCCCAGAGCAGCTGTGGAAAGGCCAGCCCGGGGTCAGGGATGGAGAGTCTCTTGGCCCCACTTAGCGCAGACTGTGACCCATCCCCGGCTTGTGGTCATGGTGTTTGGGTTGGAAACAATGTCCATCTCAGCAGATGTTTCAACTTCAAGGCTATTCACCTTCCCCAAAGTCCCTTTGACCTCATCTTCCTTTGGGTTTTCTTTCCATCTTGTAAATGGCCTTCGGTAAAATACAGTTTTCCTGACCCCCTGGGCCTCTGGTTTTCAGTTAATTTTCTTCATAGAGGTCATCACTCAGTGACCCTGTTTCACTCACTCTAATATTACGGAAGCTTCATTCCAAGGTCTGTTTTTCTGGAAGCCAATCTCCGTGTCGACTTAGGAGGGTGGAGAATTCAGACGGTTATCTATCTAGTTCTAGCTGCACGGAAGGCTGCCCTGCAACCAGGGGGAACGTGTCTTCCTCCCTGACTTCCTGTCTATGATACAAGGAGTCCCGAGGGCTCAGGAATTCCCTGAGAACAGCTGCCACGTCCTCTACGGCATCTGCAGCACCAATGGGCTTCCCTCTCAAATGTAGTATTTCCCAAAGCTATTTGGAAGGACTGATGCTGAAGCTGAAGCTCCAATATTTTGGCCACCTGATTCAAAAACCTGACTCATAAGCAAAGACCCCAATGCTGGGAAAGGCTGAGGGCAGGAGGAGAAGGGGAGGACAGAGGATGAGATGGTTGGATGGCATCATCGACTCAATGGACATGAGTTTGAGCAAGCTCCGGGAGATAGTGAAGGACAGGGCAGCCTGGTGTGCTGCAGTTCATGGGGTGGCAAGAAGTTGGACACAACTGAGCGACTGAACAACAATGCTTCTCTGGCTGATAACACCACCACCTACCAGTTATGAAGCACTGGGGTGTATGGAATACTCTGAGTGGGCAATCAGGTCTCATTCTTACAGCAGCCCCTTTGGAGGGTGTTCCTTGTAGTTTTCCCCTGCAGAATGGAGATCACAGGAAGGGATTGCTCCCCTCATGCAAAATGAGAGTTGAAATTTGAAGCCAGGTCTGAGTGGCCTCAACACCCATGGTTATTATCAGTCCACTGATGTGCTCTGCTCCAAACCTTCTTATTCCTTATTGATGGCCAGACATATGGATGGTCATCTTTTTTGTTATAAAAAAAAGTTACAAAGGTAGGCAGATAATACAAAATACAGTTGGATTATCCATCTCCTCAAATGAACACATGGTAAAATTTTGTCATAAATTAAGAAATAAAACATCCAACAAAGCAGAAGTCACCTTCCCCAGCCCTCCCTCCACCTCACAGCCTTATTCTTCATCTTTCCTCTTGTCTTCCTCCCCTCCTTAAAGTCAACCAAGCCACTGTTGTGAATTTGTGTGCCTCTAACCCATGAGATTACATGCTTGCTACATATATGTACATGCGAAAATTATGCACAGTATGGTTTTGCAAAGGTTTAAATTTCTCAGATTGTGACATTCTGCTACTATTCACGAACATCATGTGACTTGTTCTCTCCATGTTGATATTTATGTACTTAATCAGTGTTTTTAATTTTAGTTATTGTACAGGGCTCCAGTGGGTGAACAGACAGCAATTTTTTTCATTCCCTTTCTAATGTCTTTTGTTTGGTTTGGCTTCCTGTCTTGCTAGGACAGTCAGTGCTGCAATGGGTAACCTCATTCATATTTTCTTGTTCACTTGGACATGGCTTTCTCTAGGGCTTGTATTCAAAAGGAGACATTTATTGTTTATATATAGTTTTCTCACACACAAAAAATAGAGGACAGTGTCTTGTTAAAGGCATTCTTACACTCATTACATCTCAGTGGCCGCTTGAGAGCCCCTGAAAACACATGTAGAGCAGTGCAGATGTTTGCCTGTGCCGGAGGGAAGTTTAGGATCTCTGTGAGTTCCATCTCGATTCAGATCATCAGAACTCTTAGGTAAATGAAAAAATGTTTGAATGTCCTCAGTGTGATGATTTCCTGTAGGAACTAATATTTTAGGGTGATGCTTGGATTTCATCCTAGTGCAAACCCAGCTGATGCTTGGGTTTCCCGGGTGGCTCAGTGGTAAAGACTCTGCCTGCCTGTGCAGGAGACACAGGTCTGATCCCTGGGTCAGGAAGATCCCCTGGAGGAGGAAACGGCAACCCACCTCAGTATTCTTGCCTGGGAAATCCCATGGACAGTAGAACCTGCTGGGTTACAGTCCATGGGGTCGCTAAAGAGTTGGGTACAACTCGGTGACTAAACAGCAGCTGATACTCGGACTAAAAACCGAGGCCTTTATTTCGACAATTATCTTTCATCATAAAATTGTAACCAGGGTCCTTATCCGTGGGGCTCTTCATTACTCCCCTTGTGTCGTAAACCCCTCTTTAGTAAGATCTCAAAGAACCTTCTGGGCGTGGGGACCTCAAGCGTGGGTTCTGCAACAGAAGACTCGTAGCCCCCCAGCCCAGCAGTGGTTGGAGTCCTGGCAGAGTTCTTTTTTGGGAACCTCGTTCCAGGAGGTTCTATGAGCCCTCCCCTCCTGCCTCTCCATTATTGCCCAGACAGTGACAAATTCAGTCCTGTCCGCCCACAGTCAAAACCGGTGCATCTGTAGGTGCCTAAGAACAAAGAATAGGAAAGAGACCGTCCTACCGCATCCAGAAATAGTGGGGGAGGTGGGAAGGCGACATTCCTGCTGCCCTTGGAGTCACGATTGAGCTTGGCTTGCACCCATCATGACCGCTGAAGTGGTGGGTGAAGAGGCTGTGATACATTTTGAAGCCAGGGTACATCTCCACGGTCAGAGACAGAAAATATCAATGGGTTTAAGAAATGGTGCAATGACTCCTTGGAGAACTAAGTCATCAGAGGCTGTGAGAGGAGCTGTTTGGGAAGCATCCTTTACAGAGCTGACTTAATGGACAGCAACATCCTCTTCTCCTCATCCCTTATTTCTTGATTTATTCTCTCTCTCTCTCTTTTTTTTTTTTTTGGTGCTGCGCGGCATACGGGATCTTAGTTCCCCAACCAGGGATCAAACCCACACCTCCTGCACTGGAAGAGCAGAGTCTTAACCGCTGGACTGCCAGGGAGTCCGCCTTGTTTCTTATTGAGATGCCTTGCGCTGCTGCAGGCACAGTGTGGGCTCTGGAGCCAGGATCGAGCCCCACCACCTAGGAGTTGGAGCTGCTGTCCTCTGAGCCCATTGCTGTGTCCAGGAACTGTGCTAGGCAGGCTGTATGTGTGGTCAGCTCAGTGTGTCTGTGTGTGTGTGTTAGGCACTCAGTTGTGTCTGACTCTTTGCAGCCCTGTGGACCGTAGCCTGGCCAGGCTCCTCTGTCCATGGGATTTTCCAGGCAAGGATACTAGAGTGGGTTGCCAGTGAAGAACCCAGTGGGTTCTTCAGATGATTTTCCTGACCCAGGGATCAAACCCTAGTCTTCTGCCTTGCAGACAAATTCTCTACCATCTGAGCCACCAGGGAAGCCCAGAGGCACCAGGGAAGCCCAGTCAGCTCAATAATGGTCCCCCGAAGATGTCGACATCCCAACCCCTGGAACTTGTGAAAACGTTGGGTTGCACAGCAAAGGGGAATCAAGTTTGCAGATGAGACTAAAGTGGCACTAGAATGACCTTGAGATGGGGAGGTTACCCTGGATTTCCCAGGTGCCCCTAATGGAATCACCGGACTCTTCAGTGTGGGAGAGGGAGGAGGAAGAGTCAGAACCAGAGGGAGATTTGAAGATGCTGTGCTGCTGGCTGGAAGATGAAGGAAGGGGCCACAAGCCAAGGCATGCCAGTGGCCTCTAGGAGCTGGAAAAGGCAAAGAAATGATTTTCACACAGAACCTCAGGAAGGAGCATGGCCACGCCCACACCCTTATCTTAACCCATTGAGGGTCATTTTGTACTTAGGGATCCTGGAACAAAAGACTGAAGGCAAAAGGAGAAGGGGGCAGCAGAGGATGAGATGGTTAGATAGCATGACTGACTCAGTGGACATGAATCTGAACAAACTCCAGGAGATGCTGAAGGACAGGGGAGGCTAGCATGCTGCAGTCCATGAGGTCGCAGAGTCAGAAATGAATTAGTGACCAAACAACAACAAATTTGTGTTGTTTTAAGCCTCTTGGTTTGTGGCAGTTTATTACAGCAGTGACAGATCATACAAACTCACTCCACACAGCCTTCATAGTACAGTCAGTCTCCTACCTGCTTCAAGTTTCAAGCTTTCAAAGATGTACGTGCATTCATTCATGTCCAGTCATATAAGATAGTGCACATGCCTGGCATACACTGTCACATGTGTGCACCCTCTATAAGCAATTGTGGTTTTGTGTGCTTTACTGTACTGTATATGGTACAGTATCTTTACTTCAAGTCTAGGATGTCTGGAAACAAGCATTAAAAAAGTGGTAAATAGCTAATTGTGTTAGTTGGGTACCTAGGCTAAGTTTGTAGGAAAGTGTGAAAGTGTTAGTCGCTCAGTCGTGTCTGACTCTTTCCGACCCCATAGACTGTAGCCTGCCTGCTAGGCTCCTCTGCCCATGGAATTTTCTTGGCAAAAATACTGGAGTGGGTTGCCATTCCCTTCTCCAGGGGATCTTCCTGACCCAGGGCTCGAAAGTTTGCTGGATTTAGGGACAAACTGGACTTCTGAGCTCGCTCTCAGAAAGAGCTTTGTGTGTGTAGGGAACTTACTGTACCCTCTTAGCAGTGGCTGTAATTGCTACATTACAGATGAGCGAGTTGCAGCTGCAGGGCCGGAAAGCAGCCTGCAAGAGATTCCACAGCCAACTTGGGGCAGAACTGACCCCTGCCCAGGTCTGACCTCAGAACTGTGTGACTCTGGACAAGTTATTCCCCAGTTGGGCCCAGAATTGGAATATGACCAATGAAGCATTCACCTTGGGTGCAATACTTAAGGGACACCAAAAACCTTCAGCCATTGAGATAAAGTATATCTTAGTGCCATATTTTACAGTGAAAATTAATATGCTGAACAAAACATTAAATTTTTAAATAAACAGGGTCAGTCTTAATAATATCCATATCTATAAAGTATGAAAGTGAAAGTGTTATTCAGTCATGTCCAATTCTTTGCGACCCCATGGACTGGGGTCCACCAGGCTCCTCTGTCCATGGAATTCTCCAGGCAGGAATACTGGAGTGAGTTGTCATGCCTTTCTCCAGGAGATCTTCCTGACCCAGGGATTGAACCTGGGTCTCCTGCATTGCAGGAAGTTTCTTTCCCGTCTGAGCCACCGGGGAAGCCACATCTATAAAAGTAAGAAATATATCCCAACTTTGCAGGGTTACTGGGTGGAATTTAATAAAAGGACATATGGAACCACCTTGAGAACACCGCCTCCTACTAGGAGCTCATTCAATGAGATGGTCATGATTTTACAGTGCACAGCAGGTGGGTGAAGGCTCAGGTTGGCTGAAGATCAAGTCCCAGCCGTGCCAGTTACCAGCTGAGTGACCTGAGACTTGGTATCTGTCTGTGAGTCCACATACAGACTCAGGGTGGCGTCGCCTCCTTCCTGAACTCACTCTCAACTTTTCACTCTCATACGTACAGCATGGTTTTTGCTACTCCTCAATTGACTTCTCAATCTTTTGTTTTGGCCAGGTTGTTTACTTTTAGTGAGTTTCACCTTCTGAAAACGCTCCTTTTGTGGGTCTACTTGCAGCTGAACAACAAAACTCAGACGTTTCCAATGTACCAAACCGTGTTGATGTTTTTTAGCAGGTAACGTAACTTAGTGTTGATTGACGAATTGTGCACACACTGTTTCTTTGCTCCTAATACCATGGAGGAAGCGTTAGTGATACTGTTTTTCATAGTATCATTCAGAGGGCGGTTTTCTTATGGGATCTAAGATCATGGGATAACTTTGCACCACTGCTGCTGCTAAGTCGCTTCAGTCGTGTCCGACTCTGTGTGACCCCATAGATGGCAGCCCACCAGTCTCCCCTGTCCCTGGGATTCTCCAGGCAAGAACACTGGAGTGGGTTGCCATTTCCTTCTCCAGTGCATGAAAGTGAAAAGTGAAAGTGAAGTTGCTCAGTCGTGTCCGACTCTTAGCGACCCCAAGGACTGCAGCCTTCCAGGCTCTTCCGTCCATGGGATTTTCCAGGTAAGAGTACTGGAGTCAGGTGCCATTGCCTTTTCCATGTATAATAGGAGTTATGAGACAGTCATGTGCATCTGTGCCATGACTGTGACAGGCTATGTCATGTCTATGACAGTCACGTGTTCTATGTCCAGTAAAAAGCATGATACAAAAGGTACTTTTTTCCCCTCAGGGAAATTACCATTCTGTATTGGCCTTGAGTTTTTCATACTTAAAATATGCCTAAATCAGACCAGAGCATTCTGGTTTGTGTCTCACTGGATAGCAGCATTCCGAATGTTCTGGACAGATGAAAAAGCATTTGAACTTAAAAAGACTTCATAGCATTAATCTAGTCTCTTAGACTCTCTAAGCTTATAAATTCTAAAAGTTATATATCTCAACATTTCAGTGAAAAATGACAATTACAGAAAGAGGGGATGTAGGTATACATATAAATGATTCCTTTTGCTGTACTGCAGAAACTAACAGAACATTGTAAAGCAACTATACTCTAATAATTTTGCTATACTCCGATAATTTTACTATACTCCAGTTAATTTTAAAAATAACTTACAGGATAAGGATGGGCACCATTTAATTATGCTTACTAAATGCAGCAATTCTGATCAGTACTTTCTATTTGTAATCTCATTTAATCTATGTCATACTTGGGGCTGGATTTATTATTCCCATTTCACAGATGAGGAAACTGAGGTGGAGATGACTATCTTGTCAGAGATCATACAAGTGATAAGGGGTTAGAGCCTGACTTGAACCCAGACTTGCCAACTGCCAAGAAGCTTTGCTTCCCATTCCTGGAATGAGAGGGTTCCTCTCTTGTGCATGCTGCAGTTGGTTCAGTAGTGAACCCCCAGGTTTGGTGTTTGGAACAGTCCTGAGGCTGCCGATCGGTTCAGTGCTGTTATTAGCCAGTTGCTTCTAAACTTGCCTTGCAGCGCATCTCCTTCCCCTGCCCTGTCCTCCTCTGCCTGTGTTTTCTGTCTGTTCGGCCCATTAGCAATGTCAGCTTGGGCAGTTTGGGGCCCGGGAACAGGCTGGGGGTGCAGGTGAAAGCAGTTACCTATTTTGCATCTCTTTGTTGTTGTTTAGTCTCTCAGGCATGTCCAATCTTTGTGCCCCGTGGACTGTAGCCCACCAGCCTCCTCTGTCCATGGAATTTCCCAGGCAAGAACACTGCTGTGGGCTTCCAATTCCTTCTCCAGGGGATCTTCCTATATCAGGGATCAAACCCACATCTCCTGCCTTGGCAGGCAGATTCTTTACCACTGAGCCACCTGGGACACCCACTGTGTCTTTTTAGCCTCTATTAAAACCTTGTAAATACTCTCATATCATCCATGCTGGTTGCTGAGTGTGGTGGTCCTATGGGCAAAGACAGCGCCAGGAAGATCTACCCTAGATGGACTGTCTTACCTTCATGGGCAGGCTTACCTTCTGTTCCCCACATCAGCAGTGATGGGGGCTTCCAAGCAAGATAAGGTGTGTTCAAGGAAATCAGGAGATGCCTTTCCTTTTGCACAAGTGCATTTAGCAAACACACCTTCCACACATTCATCAGCACGTTGACCAGCTTATGCCAAATTTCACTGGCCTTGTTCCGAAGTAGTTAATCCTTTCCTAGAACATCTGTGCACCACGTCAACTAAAGAGCCCGTTTTTTCCTGTCTTATCGGGGGAAAGCAGTATTCATTGCCAGAATGATATGTCCTTGCTTAGCTTCTATATAATTTGCTTTGAACTCGAATGTCTTAAATCCACACCCCGCCAACTCTTTTAATAGCCCAAGAGGCACTTTTTCCAGTGAGTCATGCACACCAGGAAAAGTCACTACTTGGCACCAGGTTAGGTCTCCTACTGGAAACGTCTAGAACCGGGAGATAGGAAATGAGCTAGAATGTAGGTGATTCATTTCAACTGTTTTTTACTGGGAGAGGAACAAGTGGAAGTGAGGGAGCTGAGGCCTATGGCCCTGAAAGTGAGGATTCCTGGGCCTGCCTGAGCTGGGGTCTCGAAGCTTCCTCCTGCCTGGGGGTAGGTCTCACAGTTATAGCTTCTCCATTCCTCCCGAATCCACAGTGATTCCATTTTGATCCCGGACCTCAGCCCTCTGCGTCGTGCATTTCTCCAAGGCCCCGAGCCTGCTGGGATTCTTTGTTGGAAACCGTTCATGTGTTTCCAAATGGCCTCCCTGCCCAACCTGAGCATTCGGGATGGTATCCTTTACCTGGCGCTATATTCTCTGACTGCAGGGTGGGAGAGAGTCTTGCCAGCCTGCCCACCTGCCCTGCATCCCTCCTTCCTTTCCCCTCCCTCTCCCTCCGGCAAGTTTGGTGTCCTCTTGGGAGAAAAGACGAGACAGTTCTGGACCTCAGATGCTCTTCCCCCTGGTGATCACCCAGGCTCACCCCCAACTTGGAGGCCCATGGCCCATTTTTAGGACTATGGGTGGCTTGCCTACCATCCCAGCTCACTACCCACGCTCAGCATGGTGGCACCTACAGGTCTCCCTGGTCAATGACTTCACCTCCCAAATGTGTGTCCTGAGTGTTCATTGGAAGGACTGATGTTGAAACTGAAACTCCAATACTTTGGCCACCTGGTGCAAAGAGCTGACTCATGGAAAAGACCCTGATGCTGGGAAAGATTGAAGGCAGGAGGAGAAGGGGATGATGGAGGATGAGATGGTTGGATGGCATGAGTTTGGACATGAGTTTGAGTAAACTCCGGGAGTTGGTGATGGACAGGGAGGCCTACTGTGCTGCAGTCCCTGGGGTTGCAAAGAGTCGGACACGACTGAGGGACTGAATTGAACTGAGCCAAGGGATCAGCAGTCTCTCTCCCCAGCACCCCCACTCCAGCCAGCTGGCGTTGCCCCTTCTTCTCTGTCCATCCATGGAGGGGACCCTGTGGGAGCTTCAACCACTGGTTCCTTATGAACGGCTTGGTGGGCACATGCATTTTGCCTCCCCGGGCACATCATAAGCAGCTTGAAAGGGAGGGTTTGTAATCCTATATTGTGGCCCTAGCTTACGGAGCACAATGCTGAGCATGTAACAGCTTAGGGAATGATGAAGTGAAGTGAAGTCAAGTCGCTCAGTCGTGTCCGACTCTTTATGACCCCATGGACTGTTAGCCCACCAGGCTCCTCCGTCCACGGGATACTCCAGGTAAGAATACTGGAGTAGGTTGCTATTTCCTTCTCCATCAAACATTCATCAGAGAAGTGGGTCTTACTATGCCGATGCCAGACTCAGAGAACAGCATGTCTGCTGCAACTCAAAATAGGAGGTGTGGCTTTTTTTTGTTTATGTGTTTAGACCACACCCTGCGGCATGTGGGAACTTAGTTCCCTGACCAGAGATGGAACCTGCGCCCCTTGTAGTGGATAAGAGCAGAGTCTTAACCCCCGGAATGCTAGGGAAGTCCTTCCATCTTTATTGATGAGTAGGGTCTGTTTGGTGGACTAGACTAGGAAGAGTTCTAAGGCTTTCATGAGGCTCAGCAAGAAATAATGTCTCACTAGGTTGGTGATGCCGACCTAGGACATGAGCAGGCGCTGGTGGTGCCCAGGCTCTGTGTTGGCCTGAGGATCCTCAGGGCTGAGCTTCAGAGCTGCTGGCCTGAGGGCTCAGGCTTCGAGAAGGCACCTCTACTCCTGGGGTGGAGGAGGGAGCCTGTGGGAAGCCATGGTCTCCAGAACTGAGTCACCAGGAGAGCTGAGCTCCACAGTCCAGTGAAGACAGAGGGAACAGCTAGGCAGGGAAGTTTCCATGGCCACTGACGGGGACACGTCAGGAGCATTGAAAGGTGGGGCAGAAGAGCAGACCTTGGGAGACAGTACACGGGCCTGGGAATGAGAACAAAGGAAGTTGGCTGGCTTGCCCCATTTTTAAAGTTGCATCTGTTGTTGAAATTATTTAAATGACAGAGTGGTTTAGAAGAGAGGTCAGAGTGGACCTCCGCAACAGGACTTTCATAGCATGACAGCAGCGAGAGTAGCTGCCTGAGTGTCAGACCAGCCAGGAGTGAGGCTGAGCTGCAGCTCGGGGTTCCAGCTGGGCCAACAGTGGCCCAGTGTCCAGAAAGGAGAGTTTGGAGCAGCAACTGAGCCAAACAGACCAGACACTCCTTTGCTCATCTGTCTTGGCAATGTCTTGAGCTAGGAGGGAAGGTATCTAAGTAGTTAACTCCTTCGGCACCACTGTACCTGCAAATAAAGATATATGTCCAAGTCTTTTGTACTCACTTGTGTTTTATTCATCTATTTTCTTTCATTCATTCAACATATTTATTGGACATTTTCTCTATGCCAGGGGCACCAAGGGGGCTCAGAGGGTAAAGAATCTGCCTGCAGTGCAGGAGACCCAGGTTCGATTTCTGGATCCATAAGATCCCCTGGAGAAGGGAATGGCTACCCGCTCCAGTGTTCTTGCCTGGAGAATTCCATGGACAGAGGAGTCTGGCGGGCTACAGTCCGTGTGGTCACAAAGAGTTGGACATGACTGAGCGATTAATACTCCTGGGGACACCAGTGGAAAGTTAAAGGGGCGATTTATTTGCTCATCACCATGTTTAAGAACATCTTCAAGCTTATTTTCATTTTTGTCTAAACTCATCAGTATAGAAAGGACACAGGCATGTGTGTACACTTACATGCGCACACATACACACACACACACAGGCACACAGCTCAGCACCCACAGCCTGTTTTCCTGGCAGTAGTTAATTTAGAAAAACAAATAGGCTGTCCAGAATTAAATTTAACATTTCCTTGTAAGAAAAACAAAAAATGTAAGCAAACCCACTGCCTTCATTGGTCCATGGAGGAAAAGTCATCCTTTCATTCCACTTAGCAGTCTGAGAAGCCCAGGGGAGCTGCAAAGACTCATCCATGGGAAAAGGGCCAGAGGCAAATTTTCCACTTTTTTTTAAAGTACATTTTTCATCAAAATATAAAACATACAGCAAAGTTCACAGACCTTAAGTGAACAGCTCAATTAATTTCCGCAAAGTGCACACACCTGCTTAGTTACTCACTCTTTCCCACTTTTGCAACCCCACGAACTGTAGCCCACCAGGCTCCTCTGTCCATGGGATTCTCCAGGCAAGAATACTGGACTGGATTGCCATGTCCTCCTCCGTGGGATCTTCCCAACCCAACGATCGAACCCGTGTCTCCTCCATTGCAGGCAAATTCTTGACTGTCTGAACCACCAGGGAAGCCCATAACCAGTACCCAGACCAGGAAACAGAACTTGACCAGCCCCCTAATGTGTCTTATCTCAGTCACTACCTCTCCCACACCAAGGTAAACAATATCCTGCTTTCTTTTTCTAGGAGATTGTCTTGGCTGCTTTTGGATTTTACATAAATAGAATCTTAGAGCATAGACTTTTCATGTCTGGCTTCTTTTACTCAATAGTATGTCTGTAAAATCTATTCAGGGATGAATGGCCAGGGAGGGTAGGGGCTTACTTTTGCAAATTGGTGGTGGAGCTGGGTAGACCTGGGGCGCCTAGATCTTCAGACACATCTTTTGAGATCTTAGAGTTAAGGGCAAGTCATGAACAGACCTGTTATTCTTGTCTTTAGCTGCTTCATTAAGCCCTAAATGGGTCCCTCGCAGACACTGCAAGGGTGGATTCCAGCAACCTCACCAGAAGGAGGTCATTGAAAGCAGTCAATGAGGTCAGTTTCCACCCAGTCCCAAATATTAGATTCCCTGACGTCTGCAGTTAAGTCTTCTCCTTCCTAGTGAAAGTAAAAGTGCAAGTCGCTCAGTCATGTCCAACTCTTTGTGACCCCACGGACTGTAGCCTCTGTCCATAGATTTCGCCAGGCAAATCCCTTCTCCAGGGGATCTTCCCAACCCAGGTCTCCTGCGTTGCAGGCAGATTCTTTACCGTCTGAGCCACCAGGGAAGCTCCTCCTCCTTCTCATGTCCTGTCCAAATCTGACCCAGTTTTTGCAGAGCTTAGGGACTCCTCCTGGAAGTCTTCCTGGATCCCACCTGCACACTGGACGGACTCCTTCTGAGTCTTTTGCAGAGAGAACAAGAGCATGTGCTGGCTGTGTGTGCACCCTGGTCTACAAACCCAGCACCACCTCCTCACATACACCACTCGAGAGTAGCCTCCAAGGAGAGCCACCCAGCCATGCCCTGCACCCCTCGTGGCCCAGCCCTCAGGCGTCTGGAATGAAATGCACTATAACTCTGGGTGCCAGGTCAGGCAGAAGCCATGCATCTCCGGTGATTAATGGGTGGCGTTTGTAGATGTAACCATGCAGTGTTCATAAAACCGGGCAACCCCGGTGTGAAACTCAGATCTCTTTACAGGAACATTCATTTTGAAGTATTCCATGAGTCATGGAATTGAAGGTGGTTAAGTTGTTCTCTCTCAGAGTCTCTCCATTGAGCCCTATGCAGGGAGGTTCATATATTTCAAGTCAGGATTTCTCATGACCTGACTTTTGCATTTCTTGGTTTGATTTCTTCTCTGACTCTGACCACATGGCTCCCTTCCCCCTTAGCTTGGCTTCCAGGAAATTGAATCTCCTTCTTTTCAAGGTGCCTAAATATCATTTATTCCTATTCCTTACTACCTTTGCACTTCCCTCACCTGGCTTCTTGGCTTTCCACCCAAACTGTGCATGCCTGCTCAGTCACTCAGTCGTGTCTGACTCTTTGCAACCCCAATGGACTGTAGCCCTCCAGGCTTCTCTGTCCATGGGATTTGTCAGGCAGGAAAGAATACTGGAGTGGGTTGCTATTTTCTACTGCAGGGGATCTTCCCAGCCCAGGGATCAAACCTGCCGTTTCTTGCATTACCAGGCAGATTCTTCACCACTATGCCTGGGAAGTGGGAAGGGAAGCTACCCGGGAAGCCCTTCTACCCAAACTGGGTGAACCCCAAACGTCCTCTTCAACCATAAGAGTGGAGACTTTGGAGAACACAAGGAATATGTGTCTGAAGGCAGGAGGCCTTTGCAAAGGGCAGTTAGAGTCCTTATTAGATAACATTTCTAGTCTCAGTTCTGCCTTTGGGCAAAGGTCAGGACCATCTTCATCTTCCTTATCAAGATGACATTGACTGCTCTCGATAAATGACCAATAGGACTTGGCCTGACAAATAAGCATGGCAACAACAGACAGAACCCCATGAGGAGTTAGGAAAATTGGCATAGAATAGCCTGGCCTGTGCATGCACATGTGTGTGATGTGTATATGCGTGTGTGCACACACATGCCCTGGGCTGGAACTGCATTCCTAGGAACTACGGGTAAGCTGAGGGGTGGGATGGTGGGACTGAGCCTGGTGGGTCGGCAAGGACCAGTTCATTCATCTGGTTAATTCAGTTAACATTATTGCAAGCTGGCGGAGAGCCAGACACTGTAAAGGGTGCTGTGAATATGAGTAAACAGAACAGATGAAAATCCCCATCTTCACAGAGTTGACAGTCCAGGAAGCAGAGCCGAACGTATTCCATAAATGAAGTGTGTGTTGAAAGGTGTCAGCCGTGAGTCTGAGTCCCACTACTGCTGTTTACTGACTGGAGGTTAACAATGCTCCCTCCTCAGTCTGACGTAGGTTCATTCTGACTCAAAGCAGAGGCCCAGCCCGGCACTTGGCAGGACGCCCTGAATGGCAGTGGCATTTGGTGGGTGATGGTGGTGCTGGTGACATTCAGAACTGTTGTTTCTTTACCACACTTTGGTGTCGGGAGCTGTGGGGACCGTTTCCTGCTTCTTGGGTTTCACAAGGCGTCCGGGTCTTCTGCACCGAGTTACCTTTTGAAAAAAAGCCCTTTCCCTTTCTTGTCGTGTATTATCGCCCCCAAGTCCGTCATGTATTTCAAACTTCACTTTAAAATATTCAAACATTTCTCATAGGGATGAAGTAATTTTTAACACCAATTTCTTTATTGAGGTAAAAAGCACATATGAACATAAAAATGACCATT
Organism: Bison bison bison; assembly: GCF_000754665.1. NCBI lineage: Eukaryota > Metazoa > Chordata > Mammalia > Artiodactyla > Bovidae > Bison > Bison bison. The sequence continues at coordinate 9,270,537 of NW_011495018.1, read as the reverse complement.
TTACCCGTTTTTATGTGTATATCTCAGGGGCATTACGTACGTTCTCACTGTCATATAACGGTTCCCATCATCCTTCTCCTGAACTTGTTCTTCCTAAACTGAAATTCCCTACACGTAAAGCAGTAAATCCCCATTCCTCTCTCCCTCCGCCCCTGGCAACCAGCGTGCTATCTTTGTCTCTGTGAATTTTACTGTTTAGGAACCTCATCTGCTTCTCAGGTTGACTCAGTGGTAAAGAATCCACTTGCCAAGCAGGAGACATGGGTTCGAACCCTGGGCCAAGAAGATTTCCTGGAGAAGGAAATGGCAACCCACTCCAGTATTCTTGCCTGGAGAATCCCACAGACAGAGGAGCCTGGTGGGCTGCAGTCCATGGGGTCGCAGAGTCGGACACAACTTAGCATTTAAAGAGCAGCAGGAACCTCATGTAAGTCGAGTCACACAGTATCTGTCCTTTTGTGTCTGGCTTATTTCACTTAGCATAATGTCTTCAAGTTTCATCCGTGCTGTAGCATGAGTCAGAATTGTAGAGTGCATTTAAAAGGCTAAAATTTGAAGTGCTGGGCTAATGGGGCTCTGAGTCTGAAGGGTAAATGATTCTGATGACAGGATGGAGGAAGGGAGAAGGTCATGGCTCACAGCAGCTCTGAAGCGACAGCCTGCGCTGGTGTGATGGAGACTTTTCCTGGGCGCTGTCTTTCAGGAGGTCAGAAGGAGGGATGTGTTCCCAGTGCCTTGTGAGCAGAACCCTGAGTGTGTCTTTCAGGATCAAGGATCTATGAACCATCCTCCCTAAGGGGCTCATGCTCCAAGGGTTTCCGATGACCTTTAAAAGTCAGACACCATAGCCTGAAGCTTTTCTCAGAAACGTTAGTCAGTGCGTGCTCAGTTGCTCAGTCATGTTCAACTCCTTTCGACCCCATGGACTGTAGCCCACCAGGCTCCTCTGTCCATGGAATTCTCCAGGCAAGAATACTAGACTGGGTTGCCATGCCCTTGCTAACCCCAAAGTGTCTGTACAGACAGAACACAGCACCAGGGGAAGCCAGGCCAGCCTTTGAGTCCACCAAACAGCCATGCAAAGGGGCTCTAACTCCACAGCCAGCTTCCCCACTTTATGTGACATAAAGAGACTGATGAGTGTGTTTATCCTTGGTCTAGAAAATCCAGATGCCACCCCCTCCCCACCCTGACCAGCGGAATTGAGTTAGACTGATATGCTCGGGCTGTCTCCAGAAGTCTCAACAGAGTCCGGGCTCTGCTGTGGTCCACCCCCTTGGCTCTAGTGGCAAGATTATGCCCATTGATTCAAGGGGTTGGACCACACCACTCAGATGTTTGGGGAATATAGAGAATTAGCAGCTGAGGCCACTGTTTACTTCCTTTGAGGTGGCCTGGAGCTCCATTGAGTTAGAGGGTGGCAGCTTTGGACAGCAAGGAGATCAAACCAGTCAGTCTTAAAAGATATCAACCCTGAATATTCACTGGAAGGACTGATGCTGAAGCTGAAGCTCCAATACTTTGGCCACCTGATTCGAAGCGCCGACTCATTGGAAAAGACCCTGATGCTGGGAAAGATTGAGGGCAGGAGGAGAAGGGGACGTCAGAGGATGAGATGGTTGGATGGCATCACTGACTCTGTGGACATGAGTTTAAGCAAACTCCGGGAGATGGGGAAGGACAGGGAAGCCTGGTGTGCTGCAGTTCGTGGGGTCCCAAAGAGTCAGACACGACCGAGCGACTGAACAATAAGTGATAATGAGCGCCACCAAAAGCCTGATCTGCATTTGACCGGCTCCAGTCCAGGTCTCTCCCTGGGAGGAGGAGACGGTGGTGGTGATTGGGAGGACCACTGGGACCAGCAGCTGTGCCCAGCACTTCACAAGAACTGTCACCTCTGCTTCTCCCAGGGAAGTACACTGACTATTGTCCCCGCCGACGGAGAAGAAGATGGAAGCCTGGGGAGGCGGGATCCCGTGGCTGATGGCTGGCTGCCCCAGCACTGGAACCTGGTCTGTCTGACTCCAGGGCCCGAGCTCCGGGACCCCAAGCATGGCTGGGCAATGGATGAGCTGACTTGTGACCTAGCCAAGTCAGCCACCATCAGTCCCACTTCCTGTGACCCAAAGGGGCCTGTCTCAACAAAACCCTTCCAGGGTCCTCTCAGGGAGGAGGTCTGTCCGTAGAGGTCCTGGCTAATGGTTGTTAGGTCTGAGCGCCTCTTGCAGGGAGCCTCGGGTCCCTCCTTACCCTCCCAGCATCCTTCCCACAATCTGTGGAGTTGTCACCTGGGGGCTTCTGAGCTGGAGGGGAAATCTGTCTTCTAGGTGGTCCTTTCCCTTCTGGGCTGAGACCATATTAACCTGCAGCTCCAGCAGGTTTGGTCTTCTCCCAGGCTGCTCTGGGTTGGGGGAGCCCTTGCCGAGAGTACAGGCTTATTCCTCAGAGCACGAATCTGGACTGGGGGGCTGTGCCATCAGCCCCTTCTTCCCTCCTTGATGCCTGAACCTGCCACAATGCTGCCCAGCTTCTTCTTCCATTAAATGGTAAGAAAGAGGCAGAGAAGGAAGTGGCATTCAAATCAGAAAAAGGAGGCAAGCAAGAGTTTTTGGTCCAGCTAAGAGGTCCATGTTTCTCGGGGTACTGGCATGGCCTCCACCAGCCCAGCTCTTACTGCCCTGGGTAATGGAGGGCTGGTTCCAGGATCAATAGCCCTGCACTCCTGGAAGTATCAGCCTTCCTTTATTTATGCCTGGTCCATCCACTCCAGAGATAGGTCCCCAGTGCTTGCTTGCTAAGCTGCTTCAGTTGTGTCCAGCTCTGTGCAACTCTATGGACTGTAGCTTGCCAGGTTCCTCTGTCCATGGGATTCTCCAGGCAAGAATACCGTGAAGTGGGTTGCCATGCCCTCCTCCAGGGGATCTTCCTGACCCAGGGATCGAACCCTATGTCCCTTATGTCCCCTGCATTGGTGGGCAGGTTCTTTACCACTAGCACCACCGGGGAAGCCCAGGTCCCCAGTGGATTCTAATAAATAGTCATTGAATTTGCATTCGCTCACTCGTCCTCGTGCTCCATCCCCTCTCCCGACGCCTCAGCATCCCTGATCTTCTCTCCTGGGACCACTGCCATGAAGAGGAGTTGGGGAGCCCCAGGAATTCTCAGATCTTGTGAAACAAATGGTCCCCAGGCAGGGCAGTAGGCACCCCCAGCAGAGGCAGGACACAGAGCCAATGGAGCGTTCAGTCTGGCTGGGACAGGGTGTGATTTGGACACCACTCCTGATTCATGGAAAAATATCCTAAAAGTGCCCTTGGCTGGTCTCATACAGGAACTGACTTGAGGGAATGGCTACGTTTCCAAAGGGACTTGGAAAATTATCCCTTGTTGTCCCCACTGGTCAAAAGTGACTATTTTACAAAGCAAGTTGTTTCAAAACAGGAGTGGATGTGTGTACGTGTCTTCTCAAGGTGAGTGTGATCTCAGCCCGGCCCTGACGTCAGCCACGTGTGGAAATTAACCGAGTTTAGTATTAACAGTGTTGCAGAGCTGATCCCGGAACCAGCTGCTAAAATGAGTTACCCACTCATCTGACCTTGCCTTTTAATTCTACCAGAAAGTGCTTCTTTAAAAACAGTTTTATTTAGTTTTGACTGTGCTGGGTCTTTGTTGCTGCATGGGCTTTTCAGTTGGGGGCTTCTCACTGAAGTGGTTTCTCGTTGCAGAGCACGGGATCTAGGGCATTTGGGCTCCAGTAGTTGTGGCTCCTGGGCTCTAGAGCAGCTCGACATTTGTGGCACATGGGCTTAGTTGCTTCATGGCACGTGAGATCCTCCAGAATCAGGGACAGAACCCGTGTCTCTGGTGTCTCCCACATTGACAGGCGGCTGCTTTACCACTGAAACACCAGGGAAGTCCCAGAAAGTGCTCTTGAAATGCCTCAGCTGCCCTTTGGCCAGTTACTCAAAGGGCAGCATGTGTGCAGGAAGAATCAGCAGCTACAGGTTCAAGTCCTGGCTGAGTCATCGTTTTTTCCTCTGTAAAATGGAGCCGATGGTATTAGTCCTGTCTGCCCCCTTGAGAAGCTTGTGAGACTCAAGTGAGAAAATGTATTTTGAAACCCTGTGTACAGTCCCATGTGTTCCATCATCACTTAATAAGTATTTGTCAAGCACCCACTATGTGGTACACACAGGGATATATAGCCTTTTGTCTCGTAAAAACCTCAGTGGCAGCTGCCCTCTGCTTCCACACTCCCCATCCATCCAAGAGAGAACCAGGCACCATCTACCTCTGGTGGGTGGACTCACTTAGCCCCTGATGTGACTTTCATGAGCCCCAGCCTATTCCAGAAAGGAGGGTTCTGAAAGCCTTTTATCCTCTTTGCACCTCTGCTAAGCTTCCCCAAGAACTGTGCCTTTCTGGACCGTGATGTGGGACAGAACTTGATCCCGCTCTTCCTTTGCCTGCGTCTGCACAGCATCACCAAAGGTAAGTCCTGCCCGTGGGAGGGCGTCCAGGGGAGGCTGTTGGCTGCCCCGCCCCTCAGCACTCCCAGAGAAGCCCACCAGCCATTTCCAAAAGAGTCAGCTGAGATCGAGATCTGGCTCTATCACTTCCAAAGTGTGTGATTTGGGGAAAGTCATTTAGCCACCCAGCCTCAGTTTCCTTGTCTGTAAAACGGGGATAATCAGAGTTTCTGTGAAACATGACGATGGATGGAAGAGACCCAGTGATTGTGAAAGTGCACTCGGCACCCAGGACTGGGTTGTTGCCAACTAACCAAATGCCTGGCCTCTTAGTGCGGCAGCCCCTCTGGGTCATTCCCTTGCTCGGTGGGTCTGTGCTCCGGGCTAGAGTTTCCTCATCCTTATGCTCTGGGCCCAAGGCAAGGCAGCTGTGACTTGGAAAAAGAGGGCACTCTTGGGGAGTGTGTTTGGGGCAGCCCAGGTGGCCACTCGGTGAGGTTTTTGCATCTGAAAGGACATTGGAGAACTTTTTCAAAGCCATTTCTAGTCATCCAGATTGAATGAGTAGCTCTAAACCCAACAAATGGTTGATGGAGCCCAGCTAGATTTGTCCAAATGGCTTCTAGACACTCCAAAAACACTTGTTTATAGGATCTCAACCCTCCTTCCTGGGCAGGATTGTGGGCGGGGCATGGGGGAGGCTGGCTGTGGACACTTTGGGAGAAAGTGCCTTGGAATGTCCCACTTGGGTCCCGCATGTCTAAGGATGGGATAGGAATGCTCTCCCATTCTCAGCTCCTGACTTCCTCCTCTTCTCCTCTGTAAGCAAGACTTTTGCGGTTCTGTGAGGAATAAATCCATAAGAATGTTCCCTTTGTGCATCTTCCCAGGCAAGGATCTGGAAGAGCTTAGGCACATAAACTTCTTCCCTGAATCCTGGCTGGTCCGGGTTACAGCCAACCACTACCACGCGGTAAGTCGCCAACTCAACAAGGAAACAGCAAAATTTATTGCCTTTGCTTTTTTCTGGGGATGTGTTTTGCATTTGAAACCTCTGGGCTTCTGAGGTTGGGAAGTATCTGGATCCTTCCCCAGGGGAAGTGGACAGAGCCAAGCCTGGAGGGGAGGAGGGAGGTGGCCCCGCCTTGGAGCCCAGGTGTTTAGAGCATCAGCCCTGTTGACCTGAAGAGTCAGAGACCATTGGCCACATGGCCCTCCACACTGAGTCCCCTCACCAAAGCAAATGTCATGTACTTATTATTGGACATTTTCAAAATGCAGAGAAATTGAAAGAAAGCAAACGCATACCCTCAGACCCATCACCCAAAACAACTACTGCTAACATCTCATTGCATATGACCTTCCAGTCTTAAAAAAGAAATGCGTAATGAAATGTTCTTTTATCACCATTTTTAATGGCTGCAAACTCACCAAAAGGATGTGCTACAAAACCTAACCCTAACCCTACCACTTGGTGACTGGCCAGTGCTACTTGGCTTCTTCTTTGTTGTAGAGAAGTCATGGTGTTTCTGATTGTTAACTATTATAAATAGACTGTATGGTGAATGCATTTGCACATGATGGTTTATTTTGACTGAGAATTATTTTCTTATAGGATAATTTGAAGAGTAAAAAATACTGGCTCCAAAAGGAGTGTGCACTTTTGTTCTTGATATATATTAGCAAACTTGGGACCAAATTACTCCTTCCCCAGTGATAAATGAGGTGCCTTCCTTTGAGCTCAGTAACACAGAGCATTTTCCTTTTCCATCACTTGCGTCAATTGTGAAGTGAACAATGGCATCTCATTTTTTAATAGGCACCCCTTTTATTACTAGTAAATATGAATATTTTTCCATGTGGTGTTTCCCCCTTTGTGAATTGTCCGTGCAAACTATTGTGCTTCTTATGTGCTTCCAATCGTGCATTTTCAGAGATGAAATGGGGCAGTGTTTGAGTTCTGAAGGTTTATGAGTCACTAGTTAAAATTCAATTCAGCTCAACAAACACGTATTGTAATGTGCAAACCACAGGGCTCAATGGCCCCCGCACAGCAGATAAGGTCTCCACGGAACTGTGCTCTTCTGGGGTGTAACTCAGAACTGTGCTCTGATGGAGCAGAGAAGGAGAGGGGTGACAGAGAGAGGGGGGACAGTCTCGGAGCTGGAGCTGGACACCTCAGGGAGTCCCCCACCTCCCTCTTCATATCCTCTGGCCCACACACCTCCTTCCCTTTGCCCTCTACCACCAATGTCATCCTCCTGAAATGTGCTCCCTCCTGACCCCAGTCATCACGTGGAGCCTGCCACGTGGGGCCATACCTGGTCTTGAGTTTGTAGCCAAGAATATGCTCTGCCTTGTGATTGGGCTCCCAATGAACACATTTTATTTCTCAGCTAAGAAAAAAATGCTGGGGCATTTTTCGTGTCCTCATCTTTGCATCCTGGGAAATCCTTGAGCAGGGTACCTGACTAGCAGGTTTTCAGTAAGTACTGTGGACTGGATTCATGGGTGAATGTAGGCTCCAGAGACAGAACTCTTTTGAACACAGTGAGGGATGTTGGGATCGATGCAGTGAAGATGTTGTTGGGGAATCAGGTTGCTGGTAAGTGGTGTGTGTTTTCCTTTCAGCTGGAGAATGGGGGCGACATGGCCCACGTGAAAGACCTAAGCACCCAGGCGGTGAGATTCGGGCTGCTTTTTAACCAGGTACTGACCACCAGACTGAGCAAGGGGAAGGACCATCCCACCTCGTGCTTGGTTAGAGACCTTTGTACAATGACCGTGGTCAATTATTACCTGTGGCAAGATGGCCAAGGCAGAAAAGGAACTTGTAGGTGTCGCTCTTGAACACTCACCATCTGCTCAGGGGTAAAATTCACAAGACAGGGCCCTGGGATAGGCCATTCAGTAACTTGATATACACAGCTACAGCACCCCATGAGGTTGACCAGCTGTCTCAGTTTTCAGGATTGGAGTCATTTCCCTGGGGATGTGGAACTTTCTGTTCTAAAGTCAGGAAAGACCTGGGCAACCTGGGATGAGTTGGTCATCCTCTTCACCACAAATATGGTGAGCTGCCAACCGCTCAAGAAGAGATTCCACTCCAAGCCCGTGGTTAAGGTTGCCAAGGTGGCTAATCTGGGCAGCTATTTTGTTGGAGCCCAGACTCGAACCAGCTGTGAGTCGTGAGCTCGGCTGCAGAGCAGCCGGGGACTCAACTGCCGGAGGAGCCCAAGGGGCCAGCAGCTGCACTGTCTCGGGCTCCCTGGATAGGCGTGGCTCTCCAGGAAATGACTGCAACCCTCCCTCTTCACTAAAGCCACTAAGAAGTGACCTCAAAAGAGTTCATATTTTAGGGGTTTGGGGTCCTGAATCTATCATCAGATACTGCCCTTGGGTCAAGCCTGGAAGGGCTGGGTCCAGCCCCTTGCTTGCAGAGATCTGTCCAAGTGGACAGACTGCAGACAGCAGTGGCCAGGACACCCTGTAATGCTGTGGGCATGGAGGGTCTCTTAGGCCCACTGAATTGTAGCAAAACACTCTGTTTTAAAGGTCTGCAGACTGAGGGTCATCCAAGAACGTGCTTAACTTCTTCTTCTCCCCACTAAGGGGCATGTAGAGTGAAAAGTATAGCCCCTGAGTGCCAACCTGTAGAGCTTTGTAAAGTCACTACAGTTTGTCCTTTCTTCTCCTTCCTAGGCTAAAATTGTTGTCGTGTTTTAAATCACAAATCAGTCCCTTTAGTCTTTCTCATCTAAAATTGGTTTTGCTATGTCCTCTTCCCTTTGAATACTGGAGATTTTTTTTTTTTCCTGTCACTTTGTTGCTTACCTTTCCTCATTTAGGAGTATACAACACATTCAAAAGTGATTACCTTATATGGATTCTTCTTTGAGATAAAAGGAATCAAGCATGACACTACCTCCTATAGTTTTCATATGCAGGTAAGAAAGACAGCAGAGCAGAGGTATGTCTCTGAAACAGCCTTTGAGATTCAGTCAATTCATATTGAATAATTGATTAAACATGAATTGCTAATTCATTTGGAATGTGTTGTAGGCCTGGTGTTAAGAGAGGTATGTCTCTGAAACAGCCTTTGAGATTCAGTCAATTCATATTGAATTAATAATAATTGATTAAACATGAATTGCTAATTCATTTGGAATGTGTTGTAGGCCTGGTGTTAATCAGGCTGATAGATTTGACGTCATTTGATTTTTGCAACAACGTGGTGAGGTTGCTGCTATTAGCCCATTTAACGGATAAGCATCTCAAAACTGAATGTCTTCACGTTTGTATGGCTTCCACTGCTAAGGCCAGGGTTAAATGCTAGTCCTCTGAAACCACATCTGGGGCTCAATTCATTTTCTTTCTTTTTTTATTTTAAGGATTTTTTATATGGACCATTTTAAAAGTCTTTATTAAATTTGTTACAGTATTGTTTCTGCTTTGGTTTTTTGGCCATGAGGCATGCGGGATCTTAGCTCCCCAACCAGGAATTGAACCCCTATCCCCTGCATTGGAAGGCGAAGTCTTAACCACTGGACTGCCAGGAAAATCTTTCAACTTGCTTTCAACTTGTACATGCTGGGTGATGCCTTACAGGTGGCCCTTCTTTCGTGGAGGTAGCGCATAGTGCTTGTAAAGACAGAGGGAATGGTCTTGTTTAGGGTGGCAAAGCAGAGCTGTGGACAGGACCCTGGAGGAGGCACGAGGGTGAAGGCCTTCACTTCCAAGCTCCTGCTGGACTTTGAGGAGAGGCAGGAGAGCTGGTTTTCAGAGTAGAGACTGAATTCAAACTGCCTGGTGAGCTGCATGATCTTGGTGAGCTCAGGAACCTCCTAAGGTCCACTCTCCAGAACTTTAAGATAGAGAAGGTAATACAACCTACCTCCCTCGGTTGTTGTGAGTATTAAATGTGTTAAATTGTGCAAAAACCTTGGAACAGGCCCCATGATGATGGTGACAACTCTGATGGTGGATCCTTATGCTCCACTTGGGATTGGATTAGAAGTCTCGTAAACTTTAAGCTCCTTGAGAAACCGTATCTTTAATACTACCATATCTCTTTAAAATTTATTTATTCTCAGCTGCACTGAGTCTTCATTGCTGTGAGAGAGCTTTCTCTGGTTGCAGTGTGCGGGCTCCTCTTTGCAAAGTGCGTTGGCTTCTGTGGTTGCTGAGCACGGGTTCTAGGCTTCAGTAGTGGTGGCACATGGGCTTAGTTGCCCCATGGCATGAGGGATTGTCCCAGACCAGGAATCAAACCCTTGTCCCCTTCATTGGCAGGCAGATTCTTAACCACTGGCCCACCAGGGAGGTCCTATCATATCTATTACCACTGCCAATCACAGTATCAAGAAGGTAGGGGTGGTACATTTGGATCATGAATGGATACATGAATGAGAAACCTGGGTTTTCTTCCAGCTTAGCCACACCTCTTTATGTGTCCTTGAGTGGGTCACCTCTCTTCCTTGGGCCAGTCCTTGGTCTTCAGTGACTCAGGCATTTCCGTACATGATGGATTTTACTGGATGGAAGAGATGAATTATTTAACAGTAGTCGAAGAGCTCATATGAATACTATGTCAGTTTCTAAATTCTGGCAAAGCCATGTGAAGACCTTCCAATTCAATACAGATTGACTTCCTGGCATTTTCCTGAATTGTCCAAACCCCAGTCCATCGGCCGTTACTCACGGTGAGGGTTCAAATGCCAACTGACTCAGCAGCAAGTGTGCTCGGGAAATGGGGCCATGGGGAAGTGCTTGCTCCCTGCACACATCAGACAGGAGGGCTTGCCAGGAACCAGGTTTCGCTGACTCTGGGTCCCTGGTTTCAGTCCCACCTAAGGCGGGTCCCCCTTCTTGCAGAGAATAAGGCACACTGACTTGGAATGTGCCTCCACGGTCTATGAGAACACTCCCATCAGCCTAAGAGCCGAGCGCCTGGTGACATACGAGATCAGAGCCCAGACCACGGTGGACGGCAAGTGGCAAGAGTTCAGGACGAACCAGATCACGCAGAAGTTCGGGCTGGCCGAGCCATCCTGCAAAAGCCACGTGCGTGCTCGTCTTTTCTCTTTGATTTCTTTTTTTTGCTCTTTCTCTCCGCACCTTTTTTGGGATCACTGGCTTTACATCTCCAGTGCTCTACGGGAGAAGTTTGTTAGGTTTTTAAAGGATTATCACAGCTTCAAATTACACTAAAGAGAAACCTCCTAGAATGAAATCTGGGCATACTGAAAACTCTTAAGTCAAACCAGACTGCTTGACTTGGGTCACACCAGGTCCTTTCTCCAGCTTCCCTAGTGGCTCCGCAGTAAAGAATCCTGCAGTACAGGAGATACAGGAGGCATGTGTTCAATCCCTGGATCGGGAAGATCCCCTGGAGGAGAGCATAGCAACCCACTCCAGTATTCTTGCTTGGAGAACCCCATGGACAGAGGAGCCTGGTGGGCTACAGTCCATAGGGTCAAAAAGAGTCAGACATGACTGAAGTGGCTGAGCATGTATGCACGCGGGTTCTTTTTATAAATATGGAAGGGTACTTTTAGGGGGAAGCAGGATGTTTGGTGGAGGGTATTTGCTGCCAGCACCTCCACTCTTGCCTGGACATCACCTATCACTTCCAGCGAAATCCACAGCCCAGCCCACCTGCCTGTTGCTCATCCGAGAAGAACTGAGGTCATCTGCCTCAGTGGGCTGCCCTGGCATCCAGGTGGATTCAGTACCTGGCTTTGCTCCTGATGACTGCAATCCAGAACCTGCCGGAGAGCCTGTCTGCAGTGCTGGGAGGCTGTGAATCCAAGCCCTCACTGCCCTTCAGGGAATAGGTGTGTGTGTGCACACCAGTCCTGGCTGCAATCAGAATCACCTGGTCCTTTGCAAAGTTCCCAGGTCTGAGTGCCTCCCAGACTTGAACAGATATCCTGTGGGGGTTGTGGGGGGGGGCCCAAGTATTAGTATTTTTCAAAGCTTCTCAAGTTATTCTCTATGATGTTAGAAATCAGAATAGCAATTTCCTTGTGCAGGTGGGAGGCAGGAGGAGAAGGGGACGACAGAGGATGAGATGGTTGGGTGGCATCACCGACTCGATAGACATGAGTTTGAGCAAGCTCCGGGAGTTGGTGAGGGACAGGGAAGCCTAGCGTGCCACAGTCCATGGGGTCGCAAAGAGTCAGATACGACTGAGTGACTGAACGGAACTGTGGAGGCGGGAGCAGGGGAAGCTGGAATGTTGACCAGGAGGGAATATGAGAGAGATTTCAGAAGTAACTGAAATGGTCTTTATTATGATCAGGATGGTGACCACATAGGAGTGCTCACCTGGGAAAATCCATTAAGATGTATCCTTAAGTTTGGTGCACTCTCTTGTGTTCAAGTTAGACTTAATTTTTTCAGGTTTGTTTTAAAAACCTTCCCTACATGATTCTTGGTGTGCAGCCAGAGTTGAGAAGCAAGCACCTTACACAGTTGCTAGGCCTTCCTCTTTTCAACCCTTCTAGAGGGTGATTGCATTTATCCTAAAAGTTTCATTTGCTTTGTTTTATCTTTTAGGCCTTGAAAATCCAGACTGTGGGCATCCCTATCTATGCAAGTTTTTCATTTGTCTTCTCATTATCATAACAGTTTTCAGAAGAATTTCTTCCACTGGTCCACATAAGAAGAAATAAAATAACATGAAAGGGACTGCTCAAATACTCAGCTGACTCTCCTTGTTAGCAGTGGTCGCATTAGCCCTTTTGTTCGCTGTCTTGGTCTGTTGGGCTGCTATAACAAACCACCGCAGACTGTGGGGGCGGGGGGCTTATAAACAACAGAACTGGATTACTCACAGTCTGGAGGCTGGAAGTCCAAGGTCAAGATGCCTGCAGATTCCACGTGCTGTCTGGTGAGAACTTGCTTTCTGATTCGTAGACGGCTGTCTTCTCCCCATGTCCTCACATGGTGGAGGGGGTAGGGAGCACTCTGGGGCCTCTTTTAATGAGAGCACTAATCCCATAGGGAGGGCCTTGCCCTCCAGACCTATTCACCTCCCAAAGGCCCCATTTCCTAATGAGATTACCTTGGGAGGTTAGCATTCAACACGTGAATTCTGGGGAGACATGTTCAAACTATAGCACTCCCATTTGTGTTGTTTGAGGATGGAAAGTACCAGAGCCATGAGTCTGTTGCCATCACTGACCCCAAAGCTCCCTGAGTTCAGCTCTAACTTGATTACATTCAGGAACACTCTGAAGGGAGCACCAGCAGCAACAACATAGTCCAGTGGGGAGCTGCAGGGATTCCCCTTTCATGACGCATTCTCTGCCTGCTACACAGAACAACATACCTGACCATTGACCATGGCAGAAGAAGAGGTAGGAAGGGACGACAGTAATTATAAGGTATGGAGTGACTTACTGACTGTCCCACCTTTTTAAATGGAACTCTGTGGTTTGGAGAAAACAAGGGAAGAGAGTTTCTCTTCTCACTCTGTGGATTAGTTTTCTATCTCAGTGTAGTCAAGCACCACAAGTTTAGTGGCATAAAACAGAGTGTATTTATTATTATACAGTTGTGGTGACTCAATAGTCCAGGTAGCTTTGCCGCATCACCTGCTCAGGGTCAGGTCTACAATCCAGTGGTGGCTGGGCTGTGTTCTCATCTGAAGACATGAGTGGGGAGAAGCCATGTGCAAGCTCGTGAGGTTGCTGGCAGATTCATTTCCTCGCAGCTGTATGACTGAGGGCCTGACTGCTTACTGATTATTGGGAAGAAGCCACCCAGGTTCTAGAATCCCCCTGCAATTCCCTGCCACATGGGGCTCTCTAGAGACATTTCAGAACATGGCTGTTTGTCCTTCAAGGCCAGCAGGAGAGTTTCTCTCACTGTGGTCTGCTAAGACAGAGCCTTGCATAATCTAAGGTTATCTTGGTGATGACCCATCACCTTGACCATGTTCTCTGGGCTACAAGAGAGTCACATGTTGCACCTATACTCAAGGGGAGAGGCTTATACAAGGGATCACTTTAGAGTGTGTCCATCACAGAGTGTTATCCGGTGTCTTTGGGAACGTGATGGAGCATTGCTGATGCTGTATGGACAACAAGGTGGTAGACAAAACTTAGTCTAATGATCACCTTAGAAGCAGATGGGCTAAAGGAGCCCCCTTCCCAGCAGAGGAGCGATGCCCTGGGCAGAGTGATCTGGCAGGGAGAGAGGTTGGTGGGAGTGTGAGAAGGGGCCTAGTGGAAGAGTTGGACAAAGGAACTGGGAGATGGGTCTGTCCTGCAGGCCTGTTCCCCCACTTGCATCTGGCCAGGTCCAGCCAACAGGAACTGGTGTTGGGAGTTTGGAGAATAGGAGACTGGGAGAAACTTGGGGATTTCTCACCCTCTGGGCTGTGGACAGCATTTTCCAGCAGGAGCTGTGTCTCGTCTATGGCTCCAGCTCACGCTGTCATCCCAGTACCTACCTGGCAGACTCCTGCTGTGGTTTCAGGACCATCAGATAGCCTTGCTCTGCTTCTGGGGACACCACCTGTGTATCCCTCCAGCCCCAGGGCAGTGAAGATTTCCTGCTGGTCTCCAGGTTGCCTCATTCTCCTCTGTTTGCCTTCAGAGGTCTTCCTTCATCTGTGTAATCTGTTCTCTCTATTATATTTATTCTGTTTGAAAACCCTGGAATACTTTATGCTTTTCAGACTGTCCCTGATATGAAGTGCTTTGATGAACTGATAGGTGTGACCCAGTGGGGTAGCCTGTTGGAAAACATGGCTTCAATTATTCCTCCCACCCCTGCAGGGCTGGGACAAGGCCAGGCAAGTGAGGCAGTCTCCTTGTGTCAAAATATACCATCTTTCAAATAGGAACTTGGTGAATTATCATAAAAACTCAAAACCAATGCTAAAAAGCTATGATGTAGGTTGATGAATCACCGCAGGTGAACACACCCCCATCCCAGCCACCTGATCAAAACCAGAGCACGATCAGCACCCCAGGTGCCCCCCCCCCAACTTGAACCCTTTCCCAGGCACTGCTGGTCCTCGAAGGTAAACACCATCCCGACTCTCACATTCATTATGTCGGCTGTTTAGTTTGAATATTTAATGAGCCAGATCGTGCAGCGTGCCCTCTTACATGCCTGCATCCTTTTGTTCAATGTTATGTTTAAGAGACATCTGAGTCTTCATAGGGAGCTGCAGTTTATTTTCAAATAAGCAAGATCATTTCCTTTTTATACCTGAAATGCTACTTCTGTATAATAATATAGGCTTGTCTGAAAAAAATGAGAAAATTCAAAGAATAAAATCCAGTGGGACTCCCATCATTCAGACATTTGGCAGGTGACCTTCCTGAATTATTTTTGATGTACTTAGAGTTTTCTTCCCATTCAAAATGGGATTATGCAATGAGTTTTTCCTTAGAACCTGATGGTTCTTAAATAGGATGGGTTGTTTTTTTTTTTCACAGAGAAGCACAGCCTTGGGAGAAGAAACAACCATAAATTTGCCTTGCCTCCAAAATAATTGTGCCAAGTCAGAAAAGTTGCTTGTCACTTCCTGTCTCTGAATGGTGCTTCCTTGTCTATAAAAGGGGGATAAGGCAGCCCCTCCGTCTCCCATCTCTCCAGGTGCTGTGAGCCCTGCAGCCACTCCTGCATGTAACAGCTCCCCCTGGAGCAGCCCCCCAGGCAGACGAGGGGATGGGGATCGACATCACTGGGTCTGGAGACAGAGCAGCCTGGTGGCATTTTTACCATGGTCCAGGGGGTAACAGGGAAGATAAGAACTAAAAGCTTCTGAAAAGCAAGTCTGCAGATGTCCAAGAGGGAAGACGCTGTGAGGAAGTGCTGCTGAGACATGAACGATTGCCCACTTGCTGAGGGAAACCCCTGTCCTGGCTCAGCTGTTTGGAATACGCAATGTCAGTTTTCCCAGAGTGCGCAGGACTGGGAATAACTTGCAGAACATCAGTTCCCAAAAAGGCCCCTGTAGGGTGACTAGTTGAACTGTGAGACTCCAACAGCCAGGGATGTGGGAGAAAGATATCCTCGCAAAGGATGGGGAAGGGTCTAAAGGGCTGATGCTTTATCCTTTGCCTCCAGGAACAGCAGTTGGAGACACTCAAAACGGACCTAGGGCATCAGGGCCAGGGGATGATGTCATTTCCGTATGGGGTGGGGAGGGTCAGGCCCAGAGTGACAGTTCTGGTTCGAAGAAGCTACACTTGGGCTTCCCTGGTGGCTCAGTGGTAAATAATTTACCTGCCAGAGCAGAGACATGGGTTTGTTCCCTGTTCTGGGAAGTTGCTGTGGAACAACTAGGCACTTGTCAGAACTACTGAGCCTTAATCTAGAGTCCCGGAGCCACAGCTTCTGAGCCCTCGGGCCCAGTAAGAGAAGCTTTCACAATGAGAAGCTCATACATCACAACTACGGAAAAGCCTACGCAGCAGTGAAGACCCAGAACAGCCAATAAATAAAATTACAAAGATGCTGCACTCGACGCCCTGCCTGAATCCTCCCAACTCCCCGTAAGGTAGGTATATTTTCCACCTCGGGGAGAATGGCAGCTGAGCCTCAGCGAGTTCAAAATTTGTGCATCCCAGTTTCCTCGGACTGGCAGAGCTGGGGGAGGCCCCTCAGGTCTGGCCAGAGAGCCCACCTGTTTCCACTTCCCTCCACAGCCCACTGAGAAGACGTGAAAGTTTAGTGCTGTGTGCTAAGTCGCTTCAGTCGTGTCCGACTCTTTGCGGCCCTATGGACCATAACCCATCAGGCTCCTCTGTCCATAGGATTCTCCAGGCAAGAATCCTGCAGTGGGTTACCATGCCCCTCTCCAGGGGGTCTTCCCAACCCAAGGACTGAACCCTTGTCTCTTACGTCTCCTGCACTGGCAGGCAGGTTCTTTACCATTAGCAGCACCTGGGAAGACCCAGAAGTTTTAAGGTGTTTCATTGAAGTATTTCTTGAACACCTAATATTCACCCCAACAGGGCTATTCATTGGCAAGAACCTGCATTTTTATCTCCTGGGCTGCTGGGAGGTCTTGATGCAGGAGGTCTGGGGTCACACCCAGAAACAACTCTGATCTGAATATGTCGGTTCCCCAGCAGGGTTCCCCACTGAACCCCACACACCCAACTGTCTTCCTCCACCAGTGAAAAAAAATTCAACAACAGCAACAAACCTGTGAATCTATTTCACCACATTGGCCAATTTTATTTTTAAAACTAAATTTCCTGTAATGTGAAATAGAGAACATTAATGAGGCACTCCCCTATGGGTTGAGCATGGTAGCTCAGCTGGTACAGAATCCACTAGCAATTCAGGAGACCCCGGTTCGATTCCTGGGTCAGGAAGATCCGCTTGAGAAGGGATAGGCTACCCCATCCAGTATTCTTGGGCTTCCCTTGTGGCTCAGCTGGTAAAGAATCTGCCTGCAGGGCGGGAGACTTGGGTTTTTCCCTGGATTGGGAAGATCCCCTGGAGAAGGGAATCTTCAGTATTCTGGCCTGGGGAATTCCATGGGTTGTATAGTCCATGGGGTCGCAAAGAGTCAAGACCGGACTGAGCGACTTTCACTTCCACTTCTATGGGTGGACAATTTATTGTGATGCAGAGTCCACCCCTTTCCACTAGGGGGCGAGGTCTGCCTCAAAAGTGGGAACCAGAGTTTCAGTGGCAGAAATTTGCAACCTAAAAACCCATCTTGCAGGTTCTCCTTGCTTAAGTGGTTCAAAGGGAACCTTTTACATCCCAGGTGAAGCTCTGGGCATGCAAACATCAGCAGTGTTCACATCACAAAATCTCTGGACCTGGGAAGTAGCAATCGAGACAAAAATTCTTCAGATGATCTTACACGTGAGAACTTCTTAGACTGGAATTTAAGAAACCCATAGTCACAATGCCAAAAGCAGTGACCGCGAGTGTTGGTCAACATAACATGTTAAATGCCACATCCATGACCTTCTCTATGTGTTCTTATCCCGTCACCCACCATCTGGCTCACCTCCCCAAACCTTCCCCCAACAGAGATAGCCTAGGATTCACTCTGTGCATAGCAACTCTTTTGGGTCCTGAAGTAGCAAGACAGGGTTTGAGTCCTAGCTCTGCCCCCTTACTAGCTGTGTTGCTTTAAATAAGTCACCTAACTTCTTGAACCTCAGAGTCTAATCTGAATTGGGCCATAAGACCTGTGGTATTAAATAAGTTGATGTGATTGGTAAAGCACCCAACACAGAGGGAGCTTGATACAATTTATCTCTGTTCCTCCTTAATGTTTGGAGTCATTCAGTATTTACTGCAACCCACCCCAGTATTCTTGCCTGGAGAATCCCAATGGACAGAGGAGTCTGGCCGGCTGCAATCCATGCGGTTGCAAAGAGTCGGACACGACTGAGCGACTAAGCACAGCACAGTATTTATTAGGTTAAGATGAATGCTCCGCGATATTGGTCAAGTAATTTCCTCCTCTGGGCGTTTCCCATTATGCAAAATGAAAAAGTCGAGACACGTACTCTTGGTAGACCTTCCCAGTTACAATCATTCACTGAGTCCTCTGATTCCATGAGAGGAGAAGCATGGAAGTGAATGGCTGTACCTATGACCAGGAAAAAGAGGACCTGGGGAAGAAATGAACTGTCTTTTCCCATGAGCTCATCAGGATGCGAGTGAATTAGAAAGAGCAGAGGCTTTTTTTCCTCTTTTTTCTTTTGAGAGTTTTACATCCTGGAGACGAGCGTATCAGACGAGAGAGGAAATTTTTGCTTGTAAGCCTGGGATGAGAAGGGGGCGTGCTGGGGCCTGCAGAGCTGCTGGTGGGGAAGGGTGGGCTCCCCAGGAACTGGGTGGGAGAAGTCCCAGCCCCATGTGCACACAGGGGGATGGCCTGGGATGTGTGGGAGTCTGGCCCACAGGCTCTGAGGCCTTGAGACCTGGGAGGCAGGCAGGACGGACTCTCCTGGAGGAGACAGGAGAGAACCCTCTGCAGGGAAACCTCTGGGGCAGGGCTGTCCAACAAAACTTTCTGCAGTGATGGACAGGCCCTATATCCACCCTGGCCTACATGG
>NW_011495018.1:9243448-9251911 GCF_000754665.1 Bison bison bison | reverse complement strand
TAGCCACTAGCCTCGTGTAGCCACTACACTGAAACGAGGCTAGTGTGACCGAGAAATTGAGTTGTTTATTTCATCTTAATGTAGTTGAATTTAAATAGCCATAAGTTCAAGTAGAAGGAACAGGATTGGGTCCTTCCAGTTTCTAGAGATCCCCCTCCCCCAAGAGCACTGAGCATTTTGGTCTCTCCCCAGGTCCTGAAGCAGGGAGCGGCAGTGGCCAGCCGTGCCTGAGGCTCACCCTTTGGCCAACCCAAACATTTGCCTGGTCTGCGGGCCGCCTCCTCAGGGGCAGGGAGAAGCATGTTGGGGGAGAGGAGGCTTCTGATGTCCAGGAAGCCGGACTCAGCTCTTGTGTCGAAGGTTCCAGTGATACCCCAGTTTTACCTGCACTGACAATTATTTAAATTTCATTCAAAGTGAAATAAAACCAACAACTTAATTTCTCAGTGGCACTGGCCACATTTTAAGTATTCAGTGGCCATATTTGGCCGGTGGTTACCATATTGGACTTCCCTGGTGGCTCAGATGGTAGAGAAATCTGCCTGTAACACAGGAGACCTGGGTTCAATCCCTGGGTGGGGAAGATCTCCTGGAGAAGGGAATGGCTACCCACTCCAGTATTCTTGCTGAGATAATCCCATGTACAGAGGAACCTGGCGGGCTATAGTCCATAGGGTTGCAAAGAATCAAACATGAATGAGCGACTAACACTTTACCATGTTGGACAGGGTGGAATAGGATGAAAGGCTCCCAGGGCTCTACTTGGTGACTCTGAATGAGTCATGTACCTTTTGTGCTCTCAACCCTGACTCATTCGTTCATGCCAAGAGTTCCCGTGGGTGGCCACTGTGGACCGGGCATGGGTCAGGGCTTCAAAGGGAACAACACAGTCTCCACCGTCATGGAGCCCACAGTGTGGGGAGAGATGGGTGTTGATGGAATCCTTGCACTGACTGATGCCTCAGTGCCCTGGAGAGAGGAAGCCCACTTCTTTGAACGCTTAAAGCAAAGAAGCTGACCTAGGTCCCAGGAGGGTGTGCACGGCCCACCGAGAGCCCTCCACACGGAAGTAACACCTGGGCTGAGACTTGAGTAGGAGTGGAATTAAAATGGGTTAGGGTGGAAAAATCGGCACCTTCATATGCTGCTGCTGGTGGTGAAATGATGATGATGAAAATGAATGTGAAATGGTGCAGCCACTTTGGGAAACAGTCTGGCAGTTCCTCAAATGATTAAACATAGAGGTGCCATATGATCCAGCAATCCCACCAAGTATACACCCAAAAGACATGAAAACATACGTCCACACAGAAACTTGTGCACAAGTGTTCATTATTCATTTCATTTATCCCTGCTGTTTGATCATATTTCCTCTTTTATAAATGTATTTTCTTTGTGGAAAACACAGGAAAATATTTTAAAATAAAAAAAAATCATCCGTATTCCTACCTTTTAAAAATGTTCATTATTCATAGTAGCCAAAAGATGAAAAAAACCCAAATGTCTATTAGCTGATAAACAGATAAACAAATTTAGTAGAGCCATTGTTGTTCAGTTGCTAAGTCATGTCTGACTCTTCGACCCCATGGATTGCATCTAGCCAGGTTCCTCTGTCCCTCGCTATCTCCTGGATTTGCTCAAATTCATGTTCACTGAGTTGGTGATGCCTTCAATGGAATATTGTTCAGCTGTAGATAGGAATGAAGTACCTACTAATACATGCTATAAGGTGAATGAACCTTGACAACATGATGTTAAGTGAAAGAAGCCAGCCACACACGCAAAAAGCTCTATATGGTTCCTTGCATGTGAAATACCAGAACAGGAAAATAGACACAGAGTAGTGTAGTGGTTGCTTAGAGCTGGAGGAAGGACAAGGCTGGAGAGAGAAGAGGGGTAACAGCTAAAAGGTACAGGGTTTCTGTTTGAGATGATGAAAATGTTCTGAAATTGATAGTGATGGTTGCTAAACTGTAAATATACTACAGATCATTGCTGGACATTTCAATGGGTGAATTGTATGATACATGAATTATATCTCAGTGAAGCTGTTTCTTTAAAAAAGGAAAAGTTGGGGGCTCAGGAAATTCAGTCCAGACAAGTACATGGGCAGAGGAGCCAGCTTCATTGGAGGACAAGGAAGAAGGCCAAGTGGCCAGAGCCAGGGCAGCAGGCAGAAGTGGCTGGAGCTGTGATGGGCTGGACATCAGAGGGATTTGCAAATGAAACGTGTGCCTTGAAAGATCATTCTGAATGATATATGGCACAGAGGTGGAGACTGGCGTGGCGCAGACTGGAAAGGAAGCTTAACACTTAAGAGCATTTTGTGATGGTCTGGGGAGAGTGGAAGGGCTTGGGCAGGAGTGACAGACAGACAGACGAGGAGAGACAGAGCTCAGCCCCTGCTCTGCCCGAAGGGAATGACCATCCCTTCACCGCCCTGCACGGATGCTGGCTGTGCTGTCGTGTCCCCGGGTGACCACCCCAGGGTATGACCGTGGCCACTCAGGAGACAGGAACCTCCACTGCTGTCACATACTGTGTGCATTCTTCCAGAAGTGCTTGCCCCAGTTTGTTTAAAAATAAATATTCCCAAAGGACGCTGGCTGGTGGCAGTGTCAATCGGTACTGCCTTTCTGAGGGTAATATGAAACATTTTAGAAAATGTCTTAGGATGTAAATTACTATGGTGATGGTTTAGTCGCTAAGTTGTGTCTGACTCTTGCAACTCCATGGACTGTGGCCCGCCGGGCTCCTCCTCTGTCCATGGGATTTTCCAGGCAAGAATACTGGAGTGAGTTGCCATTTCCTTCTCCAGGGGATCATCCTGACCCAGGGATCAAACCTGTGTTGGCTGCATCGCAGGCCAGTTCTTTACCATTGAGATTATAAGAAGGTCCTCAGTGAATCCCACCTCCCTGTGTCTGTGCCTCTTGGCCTTGCTTCTCCACTCATCGAGAGACAGAGTCTCTTTCTCACCCTCCTGAATGTGGGTTGGCCCTAGGCCTTGCTTTGGCCAAAGAATGTGACAGAAGTAACATCGTGTGAGCTCAGGAGTTGGGACCACAGGGGCTTGCAGCCTCCACCCTGGTCCTCTGGGAGCCCTGGGACCAAATTGTGCAGCAGTCCAGGGTAGCCTACTGGAGGCTGAGAGGCCACATGAAGAACTGAGGTGTCATCCAACTGTCAGCTCCAATTGCCAGACCTGTGAATAAGGCCATCTGGAACCTTCCAGCCCATTGCACCCTCTGGGGGATTACGGTTGTGTGAATGACCCCAGAAGGGTATTCCCCTGAGAACGATTTCTCTAAGTAACCCTCAGAACCATGGAAGTGACAAGAAAGAAAGTGAAGTCGCTCAGCCGTGTTCGAGTCTTTGCAACCCCATGGACTGACAGCCTACCAGGTTCCTCCATCCATAGAATTTTCCAGGCAAGAGTACTAGAGTGAGTTGCCATTTCCTTCTCCAGGGGACCTTCCTGACCCAGGGATCGAACCCAGGTCTCCTGCATTGCAGGCAGATGCTTTACCTTCTGAGCCACCAGGAAAGCCCTATTTCTCAGAATCATGAGAAATAGTTAATTGCTGTTTTAAGCTACTACGTTTTGGGGTGGCTTATCACCCAGAAATAATAGAGTACTGAAAAAGTAGCCTTTTGATTAAACAAATCCGCATTAGGCATTTATATTGATGAAAATGAAATCCAGAAAAGAGCCAATGACTTAGTTACCAGTTGTTCCTTGCAGCATTGTTTACAGTGCAACACATCAGCATAATCTTCGCTGTCCAACAGTAGGAATTAGAATACTGTTCACCATGCAATCATCGAAAAGTTATTGTTGAAGTGTTCTAGTGGCAAGATTTCCAGGTATACTATTAATTGGAAAACCAGAACAAATTCTAAAAACCTATGTGATCTCATTCAAGTATGCATATTTTAAATACACCTTTATATAAAGTTGGGCTTCTCTGATACCTCAGTTGGTAAAGAATCCAGCTGCAATGCAGGAGACCCCAGTTCAATTTCTGGGTCGGGAAGATCCGCTGGAGAACGGATAGGCTACCCACTCCAGTATTCTTGGGCTTCCCTTGTGGCTCAGCTGGTAAAGAATCCGCCTCCAATATGGGATACCTGGGTTCGATCCCTGGGTTGGGAAGATCCCCTGGAAAAGGAGAAGGCTACCCACTCCAGTATTCTGGCCTGGAGAATTCCATGGGCTATACGGCCATGGGGTCACAAAGAGTCAGATACAACTGAGTGACTTTCAGTTTCACTTTATATGAAGTTGGTGGGTCCAAGGGCAAATTGTAAAATTGCTCTGTAATGTGGATGGTACACTTTCTTTCCACCAGCAGTGAGCCTTCCTGCTTCTCTAGGTCCCAGTCACTTCCCACCAGCCACATTTGAGAGGCAGGTCAATCCATTCTTGGAGCTGTTGCAACTTGAAGCAAAGATAGCTTCAACTTTTATTTCACTGAACAGAATTTCCTGGTTTCTCGGCCACCCGGAGCTATCTTCCCCTGACCCATTTCTCACCCTAAAAAAGGGGCCCGATTGACTCCTGGACCCCCTTAAGGAGAGACCTTTCGAGCCCAGCATCACACAAAACCAACCAGGAAGCTGGACTCCTGGGCCTGGGGTGGGAGGGCAGCCGGCAGCAGGGGAGCTGTCATGTGTCGACCCAGAGCCGCAGAAAGGCCTCAGCGAGTCTCGAACACAGTGATTAACTCCTCTTTGTCTCCGCATCACTGAGCAGCCCGGCCAACTGCCTGGCTTCCCCGGCAAGCTCTGCGTGAGTCACGCTGTCTTACTGTGGCTAAGCATGTTTCCCGGCAGGCAGGTGCGGCTGCTCCTTTATGTGCCCTTGAGATACCCAGGGAGTGAATAACGCTTTCTGTCCCCCTCTAACACCAGCTAAATATCGAATCTGTAATGCCTTCCTTAACACAACATAACGTTGCCCCCAGAGTCTTTTTTTTTTCTGCTGGTTTCAGCACCCAAGAGATGAGTCTCCATTTCCTCCCCTCTTCTCCTGGCTGTTGAATCAAGGCTGAAGGTCCCTGGGGTCTGGGGCATTTCCTTAAGTAACAGGAAGCTTACTAACTCATGGGTTAACTGAGAAAATCATTTACCAAACCACATGTGAGCGTGCGTGTGAGCAACCCTTGAACTGCCGTGAAGACCGGAGACCCAGCGTGGCTTGCCGAGCTCCTTCTTCGAATGTGGGTCACTCCTCGAACTAGGACAGGCTGCAGGTGTTCCCTTTGTGCTCAGACAGACACTCAAATCTTAACCCCCGAGAAAAGAAGGAGGGCCAAAGGCCAGCCCGGGCACGTTGAAGAGCAGAAATCTCAGAAGGAAAACACCAAAGACCTCTTTGATGATGCAAGTGCCTTGTTCGCCTCTTAAATGACTATGTAGCCTGTTAAATTCAGTTAGCATCACACAGACCTGGAGTCCACTTCCCCTTTCCTTCAACCTTCTAGCTGTGTGACTTTCAGAAAATCAAGTAACCTTCCTGAGCCTCAGTGTGTCAGCCTCCCAGAGCCACCGTGAAGATGAGATGCTGTGATGGATGGAGGTGTGTGGCAGGCAGAATACTGGAAATAAGATATCCATGTCCTGATCCACAGAGCCTCTGAATGTTACCCAACACGGCAAAGGGGAATTTGCAGGAGTGATTACATTAAGGATTTTGAGATGGGGAGATTATTCTCGATTATCCAGATGGGCCCAAGGCAGGCATCAGGGTCTTATAAGAGGAGGCGGGGCAGCAGATTGGAGAGGTGGAAAGTGAGGAGACAGTAGAAGCAGACACTGGAGTGATGTGGCCACAAGCCAGGGAATGCTAGCAGACTCTGGAAGCCAGAGGCGGTGAGGATCAGCTTCTTCCCTAGAGGCCTCAGGAAGAACCAGCCTTGCCGACACCTTGACTTTATCCCAGTGACGCTGGCCGCCACACCTGTAGGGGAGTATACATGGATGTGGTTTTGGGTCACTGAGATCGTGGTAATTCATCATAGCGGCCACAGGAAATGGATACAGGATGTTGTGAAGATAGACAGTCCTCCACAAGGAGAAGGATTTGCTGTAACGTCGTCAGAGCAGGTGAGGCCAAAGGCAGTGGGTGTGCCTGATAAGCCAGCAAGGAGGCTGACCACAGGTGTCTCTTTGCATGAGCTTATTCCCCTGAGGGAAGGTGCCCCCGAGGCAAGCGGCTGTGTGGCTGGAGCACAGCTGCGCCCAGACCCTGCCTGGTCACCAGCTTTGGCGCCAGGGCAGTGGGGAGAGGCTCTGGACAGAGCCTCATGGGGACAAGCTGTCCTGCTCTGGGGCCCAGTGACAAAGCAGGACACAGAGGGCGTAAGCAGCATTTGTCCCATTTCTAGACACACCACAGCCTGGCTAAGGCCCAGGAGACATGGCCGGGCATGTCCTGGCACCCTGAAGCCTGCGTCTCAAGACCGCTGGCTGACCTCAGCCTTGGCCTGGTCACTGTCCAGGTGGCAGTGGAGAAACAGCCCCCTTGGAGCCTTGCATGCAGCAGCATGCGTGCGTGCTCAGTCGCTTCAGTGGTGTCCATCTCTTTGCAACCCTGTGGACCATAGCCCACCGGGCTCCTCTGTCCATGGGGATTATCCAGGCAAGAATACTGGAGCGGGTTGCCTTGCCCTCACAGGCATCACTGGGCTTCCCTGGTAGCTCAGCTGGTAAAGAATCCACCTGCAATGCTGGAGACACCAGTTCAATTCCTAGGTCAGGAAGTTACCATGAAGAAGGGATAGGCTACCCACTCCAGGATTCTGGGGCTTCCCTTGTGACTCAGATGGTAAAAGAATCCACCTGCAATGCGGGAGACCTGGGTTCGATCCCTGGATTGGAAAGACCCCTTGGAGAAGGGCATGGCAACCCACTCCAGTATTCTTGCCTGGAGAATCCCCATGGACAGAGGAGCCTGGCGGGCTACAGTCCGGGGGGGTTACAAAGAGTCGGACACAACTGAGCAACTAAGTATAGCACAGCACAGCACAGGCGGCACTAAGAGATTGGAGCTAAAGACACAAAGTTCCCCTGAAACTTCCTCAAAGAAGTCATGCAGTGAGCACTCGGGGAGGCGAACTCAAGCTACTGGAATGTGGACACTCTGTGATGGTGTCACTGGTGAAGCCTTGGCCACTATCTGGCCTTCCTGTCACTAGTCAGATTTTCCCTCCGGGACATCTGCTCCCTGAAGGTCCACTGACCCAGTTCACAGCCACCACTCCACTCCCTGCACAGATGTGACCACACCTAACATTTCATAATGTAGCTTATTCCCTGATACTCACGTATGACTCTCTGAGAGTTCCTCCTCCTCTTGGACACTCTTTTTCTGGGTCCATCCAGACAGCCATCAACCCCAGCGACCCAGCAAGATGCTGGGTGTCACAAGACTTCTCAAGCACAGGTGTCTTAGAGAGTTTTGTTAACCCATCAGCACTGAAGCTGATGGCAAGGGTGCCCTGCCCACTGGGGGTAGCCCTAGGATTGGGGTCTCTTCTGCTCAATTAGTCAGTCAACAAACCCCAAGTGGGTGGCCTGTCCTTATGAGCAGATGCTCACCTGCCCAGCTATGCTCCTCAGCTACCAGCCTGGTCAAGCAGCCTATTTTCCCTCCTGATCTGCAATTCCCACTTCTCCTCATGCCTCCCCACCCCGCAGCCCACAGCCCACAGAACAGACCCAACAACCCAATCAGGCTACAAATTAGATCAAATTGTCATTCCATTGTTTTAAAACCCTCTGTGCATGCTAAGTCACTTGAGTTGTGTCCAACTCTTTGTGACCCTATGAACTATAGCCCTCCAGGCTCCTCTGTCCATGGGATTCTCCCGGCAAGAAATACTGGAGTGGGTTGCCATGCCCTTCTCCAGGGGACCAACCTGGATCTCTTACATCTCCTGCATTGGCAGGCAGGTTCTTTACCACTAGCGCCACCTGGGAAGCCCACTTAAAACCCTCTCTGCTAAGTTGTTTCAGTCGTGTCCGACTCTTTGTGACCCTGTGGCTTGTAGCCCGCTAGACTCTTTTGTCCATGGGATTCTCCGGGCAAGGAACACTGGAGTGAGTTGCCATGCCCTGCTCCAGGGGATCTTCCCGATTCAGGGATCGAACTCTCTTTAAGTCTCCTGCATTGGCAGGTGGGTTCTTTACCACTAGCACCACCTGGGAAACCCACTTAAAACCCTTTACTGCCTTTCAAATAGGACTTGGAAAATACATTTCACAAATAAAAACACAGAATGCCAGTTAAATTTGAGTTCCAGGTAACACATGAATGATTTTTTAGTATAAAACTTATTTGAAATTCAGATTTAACTGGGTGCCCTCTATTTTATCCGGCAACCCTAGCTGAATATTGATGGATGCCATTTCAATTCCTTACCTTGGCACAGGGATCCTGCAGGGCCCACCTTCCCCTGC
>NW_011495018.1:9235520-9243348 GCF_000754665.1 Bison bison bison | reverse complement strand
CCCCCCCACCCCCCGGTGGATTCACCTTAACCCTTTACCTGCTCCCCATACCTCCCACCACTCTGAGCTTCTTCCTGCTGCTTGAGCATTGAGTCCTTCCCCGCTCTGAGCCCTTGGGCTTTCTGTCCTCTCCCTGGAACATTCCTCCCTGGATCCTCATACTGCTGGCCTCTAGGTCCCAGGTCTCATCTCCTGGTCACCCCCTAGGGTGGCTGCCCTGAAGCCTTCCAGGCTCTCCCTGCCCCATCTCTCTCTCCTGTTTTCTTCCTGCTGCTCATCTAAATCCACTGCTCACTGGGCTGGAAAATCTCAGGAACCAGCCAAGTGGAAAAGGCACAGGAAGCCAGTGAACTGATTTTCCATCGGGATAGCCTGAGCTGGGGTCACTGAAAGCTCTGGAAGCGTTGTCCTGGTTCTCCTGCCACATTACAGCTTACTCTTCCCTGTGGGGCTGGAGAGATGGGGCGGGAGAGGGACGTGTGTCTCTTTCAGGGTCTTTCTCTCCCCACCTCCTCCTTGGCCATGTTTTGTAACATCATCGCCCACGGCATCTCTCTGTCCTTGTCACTGCCTTGCCTTCTTTATTCTCTAACTTGGCTCCCCTAGTCACACATTAAGGAAGGCTTTCCCTGGTGGCACTGTGGATAAGAATCCGGCGGCCAACACAGGGGACGTGGGTTCAATCCCCAGTCCAGGAAGATTCCACGTGCCACAGAGCAACTGAGCCCGCTTGCCACAACCACTGAAGTCTTCATGCTCTAGGACCCGAGAACCACAATTACTGAGCCCCTGTGCCACAGCCACTGAAGGCTGAGAGCCTAGAGCCCGTGATCTGCAACAAGAGAAGTCACTGGAATGAGAAGAAGCTAGAGCGCCAGAAGTAGAGAGTAGCCCCCGCTCCCTGCCCGCATGCAGCAACGAAGACCCAGCACAGACAAAATTATATAAATACAGCAGTGTGTATATGTAAAAAATAAACTAATTAAAAAAAAAAGAAAACTCTGGAAGGTTTCTCCTGGTCAATGGGTATCCACACAGATCTCACAAAAGGTTCTTAGTGTCACTGTGAGTTTTCCTCTGAAAGCCTTTTTCAGAACTGGGCATCCTGAGTGATTCTAGAATTTCAAAATCTGTGGAGGGGAGCAAGCTGGAGAATCCTTTTGTTCACGCAAGTTCAGCTCCTCTGGAAATTGGGAGCCAGCCCTCAAAAATCTCAGATGTTCTTGATGTGAGCCTCTCGGAGACCTTCAGAGGCGATCCCTGGCTGAGGACTTGCCAACCTCAAGGGTAACCTCTGTGCCTTGAAACTGTGAAGTTAGAGCAAGAAGCCGGTCACACAAATAGCCTTGCAACCTGAGTGTGCACGCATCAGGATCGCTTGGAAGGCTGCTGGTGCAGACTGCTGAGCACCCCCCGCCCAGGGAGACTCAAAGTATCCGTGCTGAGACTGGACAATTTGCATTTCTTCATTTGTTTGCTGAAATGTGACCCATTCTTGTGGGATGATGCCAACACTGGATGCAGGACTATTTTAAAGTCATTTGGACCTAATCTCACTTTCACAGATTCTGCTCCTTATTACACCAAATATATTAAAACTTAGCCCATTACACATCAAAGCAAGTCTATTTTGCTACAAATTTTACAAGGACTTTTATAAATTTGCTTTTAATAAATATTTACTGTGTTTATAAATAAGTCATTAATAATAATATAATTTATAATAAATGATTTGTTTACTGTAATTCATAAATATATAAATAATTTGTTTAATAAATAATTTACTGTAGACTGTCTATATGATTTCTTAACAGTCATATATGTTTGGGAACTTCTTGTGAAGTAAAAGAAATCTAATCTCTGTTATTAAACATTAAGACATTCAAACACGCGATTGAGAAACTCAACAGTTAAGGAAGTTGACAAAATGTTATATTACAGGTGGACATATAATTCAATGTTTATTAATTTCAATATGGTCATTTTTAATTTTGAAGCTAATAGATTCTTCTCTTCTGGTTGTAAACACTTTCAAAGGCTCATGGGTCCAGGTGGTGTCTTTTTAATGCCTAAAGTTTAAAATATTCTGCCACATAGGCTCTTGGGATGCTCTTGGCACAAACAGCACAGCCTGGGCACCTCTCCTGAGAACACTGGTGTGGTTCATTCCTTTACCTCCTTCAAGTGTGTACACAAGTATCACCTTCTCTTTGAGACCAAGCCTTACCGCACCTGCCCCTTCTTGGCATCCCTAATCCTCTTCACTTGGCTTGACTATTTCACCTTCCATGTACCATATAATCTACTCATTCTTTTTGTTTATCTGTCCCCCTCTCCTCGTGCCCACTTACCACATCCAGCCAGAACTGGAGAACCAGAGAACTAGAATGGGAATCTTTGTATTTTTCACTGGTGTATCCCAAGTACCTAGGATGCTGCTGCTGCTGCTGCTAAGTCACTTCAGTCGTGTCCAACTCTGTGCGACCCCATAGACGGCAGCCCACCAGGCTCCTCCTTCCCTGGGATTCTCCAGGCAAGAATACTGGAGTGGATTGCCATTTCCTTCTCCAATGCATGAAAGTGAAAGTGAAATCCCTCAGTCGTGTCTGACTCCTAGTGACCGCATGGACTCCCCCTTACCAGGCTCCTCTGTCCATGGGATTTTCCAGGCAAGAGTACTGGAGTGGGTTGCCATTGCCTTCTCCCAGTACCTAGGATAGTTGTTGTTATTTAATTGCTCAGTTGCGTTTGACTGTCTGTGACCCCATGAACTGTAGCCTCCAGGCTCCTCTGTCCATAGTATTTCCCAGGCAAGAATACTGGAGTGGGTTGCCATTTCCTTCTCCAGGGGATCTTCCCAACCCAGGAATCAAACTAGCATCCCCTGCATTGGCAGGCAGACTTTTTATCAACTGTGCCACCTGGAAAGCCCTGTGGGGAGGGAGTAGCCAAATCATAAGGGATAACGAATAAAGGAATGAAAGGGATAAAGGGATAAAAAGATAAAAGATAGAGTCATGTAGTGACAGATTTCTTCCTCTTGGGCTCTAAAATCACTGTAGATTGTGACTGTAGCCATGAAATCAGAAGGCAGTTGCTTCTTGGCAGGAAAGTGATGACAAACTTAGTTTGTTGAAAATCAGAGACATTACTCTGCCGACAAAGGTCTGTATAGTCAAGGCTATGGCCTTCCCAGTGGTCACGTATTGTGAGAGCTGTACTGTAAAGAAGGCAGAGCACCAAAGAATTGATGCCTTTGAACTGTAGTGCTAGAGAAGACTCCTGAAAGTCCTCTGCACAGCAAGATCAAACCAGTCAATCTTAAGGGAAATCGACCCTGAATACGTGTTGGAAGAATTGATGCTGAAGCCAAAGCTCCAGTATTTTGGTCATCTGATGCAAACAGCCGACTCATTGGAAAAGACCCTAATGCTGGGAAAGATTGAGGGCAGAAAGAGAAGAGGGCATCAAAGGATGAGATGGCTGGATGGCATCACTGAAGCAATGGACATGAACTTGGGCAAACTTTGGAGATGGTGAGGGACAGGGAGGCCTGGCGTGCTGCAGTCCTTGGGGTCACAAAGTGTTGGACACAACTGGGCAACTGAACAGCAACAAATAGTGACAACAAAATAAAGATAACGCTGCCTTCGTATTAGAATAATAGCAATAACTAAGATTCATTGAGTTTACTGTGACAGACCCCTCACACACATCATTTCATTTAATCTTTAAATAACCCTGCAAAGTTCCAGATAACATCTGTATCTGCCCTTGACAAATAAGTCAAGGAGACAGGCACAGAGAGGTTAAGGAGCAGTTTCTAAGCCACACAGCCAAGCACCAGCAGAGCCAAGACTTGAGCCCAGGACCGTCAGACTCGAGAACTCTCACCCACTTCCCTGCTGGGAAAAAAAGACCCACCTCTTGTTATCCAGCTGAAGATTGTTTGAGGCTGGCTTTGAATAAGGCAAGAGATACTCTAAGAATGGTCTGAAGCTGTGAAAGTTCAATGGCTTAGTCATGATGGATGAAATTAATTAAAAAAAAAACTACACCCCACGAACATCGTTTAAATTCATCTTGGCTGAAATTTACTCCATCATTATGAAAGGAAAAAACCATTATCTTCCCCGATAGTCCTGAGTTGGCTGATGCATTTAAAAAGCATTTTTGGTAAATTAAAGGATATTTTTGCCCACTCTTCCTGAATGAAAAGCCAACAGAGCAGAGAAAAGGGCACGTTTGTCCTAAGGAAAATGAAAGATGATACACTTGAGAATTCTGCCTGGATGGAATGGGTGATGACTGTGTGATGAAACCTCTGAAAAGAGCCTGTAGCTTGATTACCTGTCCGCAGACACGTCCTGCTGCCTAGAACTCCACCTTTAGAAATCTGTGCTTTTGGGGTTAGACACAGTTGTTTCTAGAAGTCTTCTGCTTTCGCCTCCTGAGAGGAGGGGCTGTGTCTTGTTTGGCTGTTTATCTTTGGGCCAACTCAGCTCTTTCACTAACTTGCCGTGGGAACTTCGGTGGCCACTTTGGGGATGTGTTAGACCGGACAGGTGTGGGGGGAGGCGGGGGTGAAGGGTGGTGGAAGAAGGGCCCTGCTCTCCACTGAAGTGCTCAGGCCCAGCAGCAGAAAGAAGACAAGACTTACCTGCAACTCAGGGAGGAGGAAAGAAGGACTTGAACAAAGTGACCTGAGGCTTCAGAGACAGATTCTTCTCAGCTAGCCAGTTGGAGAGTGACCCAGGCAATGAGTTCAGCACAATTTTAGAGGAGTAGCAACAAAAAGCAACTTGTTCGGGGTGGCCAGAGGATATCCTTCTCCTGCTTTGTAACTGAGTCCCCTTTGGCCTGTAGAGACAGGCTTCCTTGGTGGCTCAGATAGTCAGGAATCTGCCTGCAATGCACGAGACCTGGGTTCTATACCCTGGGTTAGTAAGATCCCCCTAGAGAAGGACATGCTTACCCACTCCAGTATTCTTGCCTGGAGAATTCCAAGGACCGAGGAGCCTGGTGGGCTACAGACCATAGGGTTGCAAAGAGTCGAACATGATTGAGCGATTAAGCACACACACACAAAGTCTGCAGAGAAGGATGGAGGTATGGAGAGATGGGGTGGCGGGGGGTGGGTTTCATTCTCTGCTGTTGCACTCTCATACCTTGGGCAAGTCTTTTTTTCCTATCAGGGCCTCTTTATCTATAACTGGGTTGACAGAGAGGCAAGTACTGCCAGGCTGCCTCCCACAGACATTGTAAGAATTGGGGCCCGTGTTGTGAATGGCTCCTCAGTCAGGGCGCCGTTGCAAATGGGTCTTTGTTCGTTGCCCCCAAGAGGCTGCTGTGACTGACGGAGCCATCTCCTGACCCACGAGCTCACAATCAGCAGGATGGGGGCCTCTCTGCAGGGCCTCCTTTCCTAGGAGTCTAATCCACCTCCTTAGCCTGCTCAGGCCAGATGCCCCCTTCCTCAGCAGGAAGTCGATGACCACCAAGGATACAGCCCCAGTCCAAGCTGGGAGAGCACCCGGTCCAAGCTTGCCCAGTGGCAGCTCAGAGAGGGCACTGCCTCTAGTCCATGAAATCCTAGAATATTTGTCCTTGTTGCCACGATAGGCCTAGGGGGGATTGCCAAGGAGCCAACAGCTGCCTCTCTTCAGGAACCTGGTTACCCTGGTTACCTGGCAGGGGCACCTGGCCGCCGCTAAAGAGAGCCTTCAAGGTAACTGGTGCTTTACTCATACCATGACGGCCGGGGGGAGGATGGGCCTCTGGCCTGAAGGAGATCAGTCATTTACTGCCAGGCCCCTCCTGTCACTCATTTAGTGATGTACTCACTCCATTCATCATTCATTCATTCAGGCATTCCTTTGCGTCTTGATTTTTTTTCAGCTATCTGTTTGGTCATCCACTCATTTATTTATTAGTTTATTCAGTTAGACATTTGTCCACCAGTCCACTCATCCATTATTCTACCTACCCATCTACCTACCTATCCATCCCTTTATTGGTATGGTCCATAATTAAATCAGCCAGGCAATCAATAGACACATAGGTATTCCCATGGCCAAAGGACTACTGTTTGGCAATGAGGAGGGCGTGGTGCTAATATCTATTGCCAGGCTACTATGTGCTGGGCAATGTGCCGGGCAATGTGCCGACCTCTTAACATATCTGACCTTCACATTAATCCCAGAGGCAAGTACTAAGCTCCCCATCTACAGAGGAGAAAAGCAAGCCCATAGACTCTTGACCTGCCTAGAGACAGTCAACCAGTGGGAGCCGGAGCCAAGGTCCCACCCCAGGTCTCCCCGGCTTTGCAGCCCATGCCTCTTCCCATTTCTTTGTTTACCATCATTGTTTGCACAGCAACACCATCACAACAGTGAACATTTTCATTGCACCTCAAACTTTGCAATCCCTCCTCTTGCCCCACTTTACCGCCCCATCCTCTAATTTCTCTGTAACTATAAATCAGTTTTGGAGAAGGAAATGGCAGCCCACTCCAGTATCCTTGCCTGGAAAATCCCATGGATAGAGGAGGCTGGCGGGATACAGTCCATGGGATTGCCAGAGTCGGACCAACTTAGTGACTTCACCACCACCATGATAAACTAGTTTGCATTTTCCACAGTTTCTATCATAAAACTGGAATCATGGAGTATGTTTTTTGGACAGAGAGTAGTGGATTGTTTGTTTGTTTGTTCTCGGCTGCACTGCATGGCATGTGGGAATCTTAGTGCCCTGACCAGGGATTGAACCCAGGACCTTGTCAATAAAAGCATATAGTCCTAAACACTGGACCACCAGGGAATTCCCATGGGAGAGCAGTGGGTTTTTTTTTTTTTTTTTTTTCTCTATTTATGTTTTTCCTGTGTGTGGGTCTGGCTTCTCTCACTGGATGGTATATAGAAATAAAGTTGTTTTTGTGTATTGCTTCTGTATTCTGCCACCCTAAACTAATTTGACGAGCTTTTTTGGGTAAATTTCTTCAGATTTTGTGGATAGGCAATCATGTTATCTAGAAATAAAGATCATTTTACTTTTTTAAAATCACTATTTACAGTGTGCTTTTAGTTCTTTTGGTGCTTATCCCAGTCCTGGGAGTTGCATCATATGGTCCTATTGAGCAAGTGATTGAAGTGTGGCTCAGAGAGGTTGAGGGAGATGCTGAAGATCACAAGTTGCTAAAGACAGAACCTGAACTTGAACTTAGATTTGCTGACTGCACAGCTTTGTTCTTTCCACAGCATTGCGTGCTCCAAGAGTTAGCCCCACAGAGTAGCAAGTTCCGAGTGGCGCTGGCCCCCGGGGTTTGGGAAAGAACCCTGGGGTCTGGGAAGAGAGCCGTGAACATGTGCTGAGGGGTAGGAAAGAATTTCTGGAAGAGGAAGAATCAAGCCAGGCCTTAAGTACAGGGAAAATGTTGCCATGTGAAGAGCACTCCAGTAGGGTAGGGGTGCAGAGAATCTGTGCAGGGGGTTGGCTAGAGCAGACAACCTGTGCAGGGCAAAGGAAGGAGAAGATACTGGAATCTTGGTGGGGTCTTTCCTTCCCAAAAGACTCATCAAAGAATTCAGAGGACTTTTCTAACCCACAACTCTGATCACTTCCCTTTTTTATTTAAAACGTTTTCATGCCTCTTCTCCAAATCCCCCAAGACAAAGTTGACACCACGTGCTTGGCCTACAAACCCTCTGTCCCTGCTACTCTGCCTGAGCACCCACCCTGCACTCCCACAGTCCTGCTCACAGAATCCTACCTCTGACATGCCTATGTAGGTCCTTGGATGTGCTAACTTCTCCCAGCAGTGACTCAGGGA
>NW_011495018.1:9224735-9235420 GCF_000754665.1 Bison bison bison | reverse complement strand
GCTTTTGTTTCAAGGAACCGCATGGGCAAGCCTGCCACTCCCTGGCTGCCCTCTTGCATCCAAAACAAACAGTCTGGCGGGCGGCATGTGGGCAGCAGAATGAAACAGAGGAGGGCATTTCAGGATAAGCTGAGAGCGCCCAGAGCAAATCTTGTTTGTTGCTGTTAGGAAATAAAGATGATGAACCCAGGGATGAGTCTGGAGAGGGGAGGGGTGTGAGGCTTCTTCAATGGTCAGGTGGACACCATAGTAGTAGCCTTACTGAGCACTGGCCAGGCACTAAGCCTCATCCTGACAACCGCTATGCAGCAGAGAGACTGTCTGGCAGAGAGGAAACGGAAGCGCAGAACATGTGATTGAGTGGTTCAGTTACACAGCCAGCAAGCAGTCGATTTGAGCTCAGAACAGCAGCCCTTTGCAACAGCATTGGGGGTCAGAAAGCTTAGATCACAGAGATGTGAACATTTAGGTCTTTGAGAAAGCAGAATTTCTAAGCAATGCTAATCATCTATGACCTAAAGCATGAACTGTTGAAGAGCTGTTAACTCAGAGACTGAGCTTTCTAAGTCATGCTACTGGGTTGCCATGTAGAATTACGAACTGTATCTGTAGCTTTATTTAAGTGATGTAAGTGAAGGACAAGAAAGAAATCAGAAAAAGGAACCCTGCAGCAGGAAGTCCACTGAATCCCACTCACCCAGCAACCTGGGTAATGCCAAATGTCCTACTGGAAGGGGTGTGGCAACCATGAGGGATGGGGGCCACGTGGCAGTTCTTAAGACAGAGTTCTGGGCCATGTCAGAGTTAGGAGCCCCTAGTCCCTCAGAGCAGAGGGCCCACTGACACCCTGCTTCAGGGTTCCGTCCTCCCAGGTCCCTGAGCGCATCTCCACAGGTGCCATGTGGGGCTCGGCATCCCAAGTTAAGCCAGGAACTTGGATTTAGGACATTGGGGTTACTGTCAACAGTGAGGCCTGGGCAGCTGCAAGCCATGCTCACACCCAGTCTGTCCCTCTGGGGCTTCCTGTCAGGCGCCTTCGTGGAGCACGCTGAGTTCCTGCCAGCCGCCCTTCCCAAAGCCAGGTCTGCCCCCAGGTGTCCCCACTGTCCCTGGCAGGAGTCCCGCCTCCCAGAAACCGGTCATTCTTTCTTTTTTGGGTGGTGTACCCCTGAGAAACTGGATCACTGATTTACTGCTGTTACGTGCATGTGTGCTAGGTGGCTTCAGTCGTGTCTGACTCTTTGCGACTCTTTAGAGTGTGGCTCGCCAGGCTCCTCTGTCCACGGGGATTCTCCAGGGATCAAACCCACCTCTCTTATGTCTCCTGCATTGGGAGGCGGGTTCTTTATCACTAGTGCCACCTGTTCAGTTCAGTTCAGTCACTCAGTTGTGTCCGACTCTTTGCGACCCCACACATTTGCTCCTTGGAAGAAAAATTTGACCAACGTAAAGAGCATACTAAAAAGCAGACACTTTACTTTGCCAACAAAGGTCCGTCTAGTCAAAGCTATGTTTTTTTCCAGTGGTCATGTATGGATGTAAGAGTTGGATTTTAAAGAAGACTGAGTGCCAAAGAA
The DNA here is from genome assembly GCF_000754665.1 of Bison bison bison. Lineage (NCBI taxonomy): Eukaryota > Metazoa > Chordata > Mammalia > Artiodactyla > Bovidae > Bison > Bison bison. Next base: position 9,233,843 of record NW_011495018.1, on the reverse strand, counting down.
TTGATGCTTTTGAACTGTGGTGTTGGAAAAGACTCTTGAGAGTCTCTTGGACTGCAAGGAGATCCAAACAGTCAATTTTACAGGAAGTCAGTCCTGAATATTCATTGGAAGGACTAATGCTGAAGCTGAAACTCCAATACTTTGGCCACCTGATGTGAAGAACTGACTCATTGGAAAAGACCCTGATGCTGGGAAAGATTGAAGGCAGGAGGAGGAGGGGATGACAGGATGAGATGGTTGGATGGCATCACCGACTCAATGGACATGAGTTTGAATAAGCTCTGCAAGTTGGTGATGGACAGGGAGGCCTGACATACTGCAGTCCACGGAGTTGCAATGAGTCTGACATGACTGAGTGACTGAACTGAACTGGACGCAGCATTCCAGGCTTCCCCATCCATGATCAACTCCCAGAGCCTGCTCAAACTCATGTCTATCAAGTTGGTGATGCCATCTGGGAAGCACCACCTGGGAAGGCCCTTATTGCTGGTAGGAATGTACAATGGTATAGCCACTCTTGAAAACACTTTGGCGGTTTCTTTTTTCTTTCCTTTGTTGCACTGTGTGGCATGTAGGATCTGTTTCTTACCCAGAGTTTGGACCTGTGCCCCCTGCATTGGGAGCACAGAGACTTAACCACTGGACCTCCAGGGAAGTCCCCAGGTCATTATTTCTTGACCCCTCCTATCTCCAGGCCACGGTGCCGGAGGCTGAGATTATCAAGATAATTAAGATATGGTTCCTGTCCTTGAGGAAGTCGTGGTCCCTTGACAGAGATGCCTCTAAATAATTTCAAACTGGAGAGCAGTGGGGTCACAGAGGAGACAGGCTCATTTCTCCGAAAGGTCAGAAAGGTTCTCAGAGACAATGAGTTTTGCTTGGGGTCTTCCTGCTTGCCTGTAGGAGTAGGCAGGTTTTATTTGTAAGAGATCAGGGGGTGGAATGAAGCTGGAGGGAAGAGCCATTTTGGGCAGAGGGAGCAACATGGAAAAAGAAACAATAGGGGAAACAACCAAAATGTCCATTTATAGGAGAATAGATAAATTGTTCTTAATTCATAAAATGAAACATTACATAGCAAGAAAAAAGAGCAAATTGTTACAACTCATGGAGACATAGATAAATTTCACAGGTAGGATGTTGAGCAAAAGAAGTTAGACCTCAAAGAGTATACAATGTAGTATGTAATTACAATTACATGACATTCCAGAACAGGCAAAACTAATCTACGGGTGATAGAAATCAAGGAGTGATTACCTCTAGCTGGCATAGGAAGCCTTTGTGGGTGTTAGAAATGTAGTATCTTGATCTAGATGGCGGTTACATAGTTTATTGGTCTGTATGCTTAAGAGTTGCAGACATACATGTCTTAGCTCCAGCTGCTCTAACAAAATACCAGACTGGGTGGCTTAAACAGAAATTTATTTCTCATAATTCTGGAGACTGGAAGTCGGAGATCAAGGCACTGGCTGATTCAGTTCCTGGTGAAGGCTCTTTACCTGATTTGAAGACAGCCACCTTTGCACTGAGTATTCACATTCTGGGGAGGTGAGCTTTCTGGTGTCTCTTCTTTTTTTTAGTATTTATTTATTTGGCAGCACTGGGTCTTAGTTGTAGCATGCAGGATCTTTGCTCTTTAGTTGCAGCATGCAAATTCTTAGTGAGAGCATGTGAAATCTAGTTCCCTGACCAGGGATTGAACCCAGACCCCCACATTTGGAGCAGAGTCTTAGCCACTGGACCACCAGGGAAGTCCTGGTGTCTCTTTTTGTATGGACACCAGTGCTATTGGATCAGGGTTCCATCCTTACGACTTCATTTACCTTATTTACTTCCACAAAAACCCCAGCTCCCAAACAGTCACATTGGGGATGGGGCTTCAATGTACAATTTTGGAGGGACACATTCAGCCCATAATACAGTATTTAAGTTATCGTTGTTGTTATTCAGTTGCCTAGTCATGTCCGACTCTTTGCAACATACTCCAGTACTCTTGCCTGGAAAATCCCATGGATGGAGGAGCCTGGTAGGCTGCAGTCCATGGGGTCCCTAGGAGTCGGACACGACTGAGCGACTTTACTTTCACTTTCACTTTCATTTTCATGCATTGGAGAAGGAAATGGCAACCCACTCCAGTGTTCTTGCCTGGAGAATCCCAGGGACAGGGGAGCCTGGTGGGCTGCCATCTATGAGATCGCACAGAGTCGGACACAACTAACTCGACTTAGCAGCAGCAGCAGCAGGACTGCAGCACGCCAGGCTTCCCTGTCCTTCACTATCTCTTTGCTTAAACTCATGTCCATTGAGTCCATGGTGCCATCCAACCATCTCATTCTCTGCTGTCCCTTTATCCTCGTGCCCTCAGTCTTTCCCAGCATCAGGGTCTTTTTCAGTGAGTCAGCTCTTCGCATTAGTTGGCCAAAGTATTGGAGCTCAGCTTCAGCATCAACTATGCCAATGAATATTCAGGGTTGATTTCCTTTAGGATTGACTAGTCTAATCTCTTTGTCCAAGGGACTCTCAAGAGTCTTTCCTAGCACCATGGTTCGAAAGCATCAATTCCTCTATGCTCAGCGTTTTTTATGGCCCAACTCTCACATCCACACATGACTACGGGAAAAAACTATATTTAAGTTTTACTTCAAAGAAAAAGAAACAAATAATGCTAAGGTCAATTCCTTATTGCCAGAGATTCTGATTCAATTGGTCTAGGGTGGGGTCTCGTCCTAAGAAATATTTTAAAGCACTCAGTGATCCTGACATGCAACAAGGCTTAAGACTCACTGGAGTGGTCCCTTTTAAAGACTTCTCTCTGAGGTTCTAGGGCTTGAATCTTACAGGAGAAGCAGCCAGCTGCCAGGCTTACCCTGGGTTGCACAGACTGCAGTACTGGATAAGAAAATCAGTGTAAAGCTCTCTTTTATCTGAGGGAAGTCTTGCATGAATTGCTGGTGCAGAGACAGCTGCTGAAGTCTCCAGCCTCGGGGCAGTCTGGCCCTGTCCCCCTGCGACTGTGCAGACTTCTCAGGGCCAGCCACACATGCACACCTGCACGGGCTGCTCTTGGCAGGGGCCCAGGCTTGGCATCCCCTTTCAGCTTCTCGAAAGCCCTGCCGAGGAGGCAGGAAAGCTGGGGATTCGAATAAGCCGCAGAGGGACTAGGACCAGGCGAATAATTGTGAATGGAATCCATGCTTGAGACTTCTGGTTCTCACAGCTGCGGATGGGGGATCACCATGGGAATTCTGGGTATTGTTCAGCGCTGACTGCAGCCTCCATTGTTGGGCTCTGATTACAGCTTTTGTTTCACCATAAAGTACAGTTATTAAATGCCCAGCCGGGAACAAAGACGTATTTACATGCCAGGGGGTCGGGGAAGGCAAGTTATTTTTAGAGTTGCCCTGCTGTTAAGACTGTGGATGGGGGAAGGGCTTGGAGCGGTGGTTCCAGTTTTTAGGTATAAGTGAAAGATTTCTAAAGGAGCAAAGAGGATGGGAAATGAAGTCATCACAATCCTGTTCTAATATTCCTACGTCAATTTATTTATATTTATTTATTTTTAGAGCCAGGAGAAGCAGGGTGGAAAGAGCACTTGGGAAAGCAAATTGAAATTCCCCTGTATTAGAGATCTCCAGAGAAACAAACAGGAGATGGATGGATAGATAGATACATATACAGAGATAGATACAGGAGGATATTTGTTATAGGAGATGTCTTGCATAGTTATAGAGAAGTTCCATTATCTGCTGTCTACAAGCTGGAGAACCAGGAAAAAGTGGTGTAATTCAGTCTGAGTCCTACGGCCTGAGAATCAGGGGTCCAACATTTTAGGGCAGGAGACGAGGGATGTCTCAGCTTGAGTAGAGAGAGTGAATTTACCCTACCCCTGCCTTTTTGTTCTATTCAGGCCTTAAATGGACTGGATGGTGCCCATGTTGGGGAAGGTGATCTTGAATCAGTGTACTGATTCAAATGTTAGTCTCTTCCAGAGACATCTTCATTGACACATCCAGAAATAATGTTTTACCAGCTATCTGGGCATCCCTTAACCCAGTCAAGTGGACGCATAAAATCAGCCATCACATCCCCTGAGACTGGCATCCCGGGTCCTTCCAAAGCAGGCCCTTTTTACTTCCCCGGCACCATATCCACATGGCCCTGCTCCCCAGCCATATCGGATTCCCCAAGGTCTTAGACGAGAATGACCACTTCTGTCATCCAGCTATGTGTGTGGTCCACAGTGATTGAAAGAATTCTAGAACGTACTCACTGCCCAGGCGAGAGGCTCCGAATGTGTCATCCGCCTTGCTCAGACAGGCTCAGGAAGTGGGCCAAACAAGATCACACTGATGGAACCAGTAATACGTGCCAGGCACTTGGCTAAGAGTTTCACATGCGTTATTCCACTTAAGACTTACGATGAGGCTGTGAAGTAGGAATTGTTACCAATTCCATTTGATAGGTGTTGAGGAAATGTTGAGGCTCAGAGAAATAAGGTAACAAGCCCAAGGTCATGGCTAGTCAGCTCAGATGGACTCCAGAGACCAGGGTGTTTGCTTGTCTTTCCTGGTGTCCATAGGGTCACCTGGTGGAAGCCGTAACATCTGCTTCTCTTCCCCCGGGGGTCATAGCACGGCGGCACGTGTCAGCCCTCCTGAACACTTGAGGCACTCGTTCTTGTTGAACAGAAACATTCTTCTGACAGATGGCAACACGGATGAGAGAAACCACTGGCCTCTGATCTGAGCTGGGCTTAGCTAGCCTTAGACAGGTGAGTGGCAAGGGTCTGAGGAGGAATTTCCACTGCCTAAGAGGGGCTCATTCCCAAATTCTCCCCCAGCTTTGTCTGGAAAGAGCCTTCTAGAATTTTCCCCACCTCAGTGTGGCAATTAGCTACTCAGGTATGACCCTGGACAAGCACTTTGGCTTCAGAACATTTTCCTTTGCAAGTTTTCATGTCACTTTGGAGCAAGAGTCCACATGTTTGGGAGATGCAGGCATTGTGTGCTCTGCAATTTTGGGGCTTATCCAAATTGCAGACCTGCCACACGTGGTCAGGATAGTTAATGCATGACCTAACTGGGGTCTGATGGGGCTGGGACCTCACCAGACCCCAGAGATCACAGGGCTTGTTGGGCACCCTTAGGGCTCCCGTGGCACCAGGCGATACTCCATGCCAGGTTCCTTCTTTGTTGCCTGATTGTCCTAAGGCAGGAAAGTGCACCCAGGGCAGGTGGTCCTGCTTTCCAAACATCTGGGAGGCAGTCATCCTTCCCAACCCTCAGTTTTCTTCCCTTTGTGAGCCTGGAATTCAGGTTGGTTGCTGACCTGTTTGGAAATCCTGTTCTTGAACCTCAATAAGTATGACATATGGGCAGTCCCTCAGATCTCCTCCCTGAAGGAGGATTGTATTCCAGCTCCAGGACACAAGAATTAGCTCCAGAAGGAGAATCAGTCACCTTATCTGTATTTTGAGCAGGTCACCTCATCCTGTTCCGTCCAGGGTGATGACTGAGAATCACCCTTCCTACGGCATGGCTGAGACAAGGTACACGGGCGGGCCAGTCTTCTGACTCCTCAATCTCAAAAGCAACGCCCACAACTCCCCTCCCAGGGTGTGGGGTTCATTTTCACACCAAAAAATAGGAAAGAACTGTCTTTCACTCTCTGCTAGCCAGTTTCTGAAGGGGATAAGAAAGGATAAATGCTGGGTTCAGAGAATGTGTGATTCATATTTGCATTTTGGTGTCTCTTAGTTCTGATTTTTAGTAAAAACAGAAGTTTAGTTCTGGAGTTGTTCCTTCATGTTAACTTCTGATTCTGACTCTGTCCATGAAGAGAACTGGTGGTATCCATCATTCAACAGATATTTCTACTCTAGGCACTGAGGATCCCCTGGCAGTCCAGTGGTTAGGACTCTGTACTTCCACTGCAGGGGGCAAAGGTTCTATCCCTGGTCAAGAAATGAAGATCCCCCATGCCACATCCCATGGTCAAAAACAAACCAAAACAAAACAGATAAAATCCCTGTGTGTGTGAATGTTACATTCTAGTGAGACACGTGGAGAATAAACAAGATAAATAAGTAAAATATATAATGTGTGGGAATGTGATCATTGCTAAGGAGAAAAAAATAAAGCAGAAAAAAAAAATAGAGCAGGGAAAGAGCTACAAAGTGTCTGTGAAAGGAGGAAAAGTCAAGTGCTTGGTCTCTTTGTGTGACTTTGCATTATTCTCCTGACTTCTCTTCACTGTTTTAATTTGCATTGTCAAAGGAACTAATGTCTATACGGTGGAGCAAGAGCCCAGCAGGTAAGCATACAGGAGGGGCTCAATAAATATTTTTGCTGGAAACAAGTGCTTTACACCTGCAAGGCAGGATGATGGTGATGACAAGGATGTTTTAAAGGTAAACTGCAGATTCTTGAATCCAGACTCCTCCTCTCCCTTTTCTTCAGATGACAAGTATCCATGGAATATTCCAGCATTCCTCAGTGCTGTCTGTGGGTCCTGAATGTTCTTGGTTTGCTCCCAGACTGTAATTTCAACAAGGGAATATTCCACATACTTTTTTTTAAATGACACTGAAAGCACTGTTATGTAATGAACCTCTCCATCCAAAAAAAGACTGGAGGAAAAGCAGAGAGTTTTTTTGTTTTGTTTTTTTCTTTTTCTTTTTTCTGTTTTTTTCTGGAGGGGAGAGGGGATGGTCGTGTTTATTGGCTGATCCAGAGCCTCCCACACAGAAGGATGCTGACAGGTTCTGGTTATACTGCAGCCTCAGAGTAGCCCCGAGCTTACTTTGTTGTGTGTGTTTGGACAATTTGAGTCACCTCTCTGTTTTTCCTCATTGTCTGTAAAGGTGACTGTCAGAATCAAACCACCTTTGGGGCTTGTTACCCAAAAAGAGCAAAGGAATAATTTAAAACCACTCAGTCAATGATGTCAAATGAGAATAACCATCAGGAGAAAGAGTTGCTCTGGGTCCCATCTGGAGGGAGTGAGAGCTCTCTGCTTTAGTGGTCTGATCTCTGAGCCAGGATTTTCAGATCAAACACAAGATGTTATGTTTGAATTTCAGATAAACAAAGGAATATTTTTCTTAAGTTTAAATATGTCCAGTCTAGAATCTTCTAGGATTCTGGAGCTGGAGACCCTTCCAGACCCTCTAGCCAGGGACAACAAGCTCAAATGCCCAGAGAGATCAGGCAAATGACATCTGGTGAAATCTCCCTATTTTTAAATGTTAGCCACCCATTCAGTTAAAAATAAAACCCACTGTGTGGACAAAAGGAAATAGCTCTGGCCAGTTTATAAACTACGATGAGGCCAAATCCTTTCAACCATTGTAAAGATGAGGAAATGCGGCCCTGGGAAGACAGGTGTCAGCAAGGCGACCCAGCTAAGGTTTCTCAAAAGATAACAGAACAGTCATCTTGGAAATGCTGAAGACAAGCAGCCTGAAAGAGCCAGGGCGGGAGCATTCCATGCAGTCTAAAGAGCACTTTCCTCTCTATCAGCTTAGAGGACTCTGAGAACATTTTGGAAGGTGAGCAGTTGAGGTCACTGAGCATCAGAAGGGAAGAGTGTCACTAAGGTCATACAGGGGAATGTCCACAGGTAAGTCTAGGGCTATTTTTAACTCCACCTCTGATTCAGATGAGATAATACCTAAGTTTCCTCAAGGATCCTAAGGAAGGCAAACTCCAAATCTGGTTCTCTGCCTCATAAACAGAATTGAGTCAGGAGGCCAGCCCAAGTGCTGAGACTTTTGACCCAGTCCACAAATAAAGAAGGGGTTAAGTCATCAAGGTTCCATTCGTGTCATCAGGCTCGTCCGCACGTACCTTGTGCCTTTTGCCCCAGCAGCTTGATTTGTCTTCTGGACTTCTTCACATAAGGAAGGATGTTCTGAAAGGTGTTGCTAAAGATTTTGATGGGGGAAGGATGTGATCTAAGGCTGGGCAGGAGAAGGAAAGGAAAAAGGACACAAACGGAACAAATATTTATTGAGAGCCTAATGTTTGCCATGTGCTGCGAAAGCCGTGGCATATAATCCTTTGCCAGCTCTTTGCGTGTCTGAATGATTTTTTTTCCCCTCAGGTTTCAGCTCAAAATTCACTTCCTCAGAGAGTTTTCCTTGACCATCCTGTCCAAAGAACCTCTCCGTCTCCCCGATCCCTCTCTTTTTAAATATATAATTTTATTTGTTTATTTTTGGCTGTGCTGGGTCTTCCTTGTTGGATGGGCTTTTCTCTAGCTGAGGCAAGTCAGGACTGCTCTCCAGTTGCTCTGTGCAGGCTTCTCATTTCAGTGACTTCTCTTGTGGTGGAGCAAGGGCTTTAAAGCCTGAGGGCTTCATAGCACGTGGGCTCTAATGCACAGGCCTAACTGCAGAGAAACTCGTCCCCACTACCTATCTCTTTAATTTGCTTGATTTCTCCGTTTCCTAAACAGGGGTGTATATCCTACCGGTTTAAGGACTAGCTACTAACCGCAGGCTCCCTGAGGGCAGGACGACCCTCAAGCGTGTGCCTAATGCCTCTTAAGAGATTTGGCATGGCATGGTAGGTTTAGGAACAAATATTTATGATAAGACATCTATGTTCCAACTCGTCAACTAATTGAATACCGACTAACTGAATTTTGACTAATCATTCTTTAAGTTTCCCTAAGCCTCCTGTCCTAGTAAGTAGGAGGCGGAGCTAGTTCTAGGAAGAGAGAAATTCTTAGGAGAAAGAATAATTGGCATGAAGAGCTGGTAAAGCATTTTTTCCCTCAGGTCACCCAGCAGCCTTTGAATTTTACATTTCCCGGACTGATTTATGGGATTGCTTGCAAACAAATTGTCTGCCGCGAATGAAGCCTATTTTTAAAGATCCCTGTGCCTGGGAGTTCTCGGCGGTGACACAAGAGAACCCCGAGCTCCACTCGCGAGCCAAGCCCCGCGTTCCTCCAAAACTACGGATCCCAGGATGCAACGCAGCGCGAGGGCCCAGAGCTCCGCGCGCGGCCCTCCCCTTGGAACCCAGGAGACGCCCAGAGCCCGGCCCGCCACGCCTCCGGGGGTCCGCGCGGTGCCTGCTGGGACATGTAGTCCTCCCCCCG
>NW_011495018.1:9215518-9224310 GCF_000754665.1 Bison bison bison | reverse complement strand
AGCCCTCATTGTTTTCCTGACCTCGGCCCTCGGCGGCGTCCGGCCGAGGAGGGTGTGGGGAGCGCCCCGGGCGGCCGTCGCCGAGGAGCTATGTGGTGGCTCGGTTCAAAAAGTACCGTCGCGCCCTCGCCTCCCGGTTGGCCCGGCCGGCCGGCCAGCTGTCGGGGGTGGTGGTAGGGGATTCCCGGCGGGCGACGCCTGTCGAGCAGGGGTGACTTTCGGGGCTGTGCCTACCCCCACCCCCGGAGGGGGTGCTCAGCTGCTTTGGGCACGGTTTTCTATTCTTTTTCCTGCGCTTTCGCTTTAGGACTCGCCGAGTCAGAAGTCAACTCCGCCCAGTGTCCCCCCGCCGGCATCCTGCAGTGTTCGTGCCTTTTTTACCCTCGCACCTTCGTGGTGCAATGACCATAGGGCGGTAAAAGTTGGCAGTGACTCGTCCAGGGTCACGCAGGTAGGACGGATGAGGCAAACTCAGGTCTTGAAAGCTTAAGAGGCCAGCAGCTGCCAGTCGCACCGCTTTGGGACCTGCTTGAATGGTTTGTGGTTTCTTTCGAATGCTTTCTATTGACCGCCCTGGACAGACCATCAGAGGGGAGAGTGTTGTCATAATGAAAGTGGTGTTTGGTAGAATTCTAGTTGTGTTGTGCCCCACGGCAGAGCATCTGACCCCGCTGGGCACCTCAGCAATGAAACTAGATCGCTCTTGTTTGGGGGCAGATCTAAGAGGAAGTTATAGAAGATATAGCCAGGCAATTTGTGCCATTTTTCCCCCTCCTATTTCACCGTCCAGTCTTAAACTGCTCGTTTTCTTACTTTACGGTTGATCGTTGTCAGTTTTGTTACGATTTTCTTTGCTTTAACGAAGCCATTGCCGTTTGTGAATTAGTTTTTCAACTAGAAAAAATCTTATTTCCTGTGTGCTTAATGACTGGAACCAATAGCGCACTATGCGGTTTATACCTTTGTCTTTTGTCCTAGAACTACTCATCAGTCGGCTTTATTTCCCCCAGGCACTCGGCTTCCAGACTTTTTGGGTTAGTTTAATGCCGTTGAAATACTTCTGAGTAAAATTTGGGTACCCTTTATATGATTCAGACAAAAATTTGAAAAAGTAATTTTGTAAAACTGTTTTTCTTCGCAAAAGACTTTGAAGAATTGTTATTTAAAAAAATAGTAAGATTCTTTCTGAATAAAAAGCCTATTTTTTTCATACTCAAATTTTCATATTAACATGTTTGTGGCAAAAAATATTTCCCCAAACAGTTTGTTTAAAATATTCCTTAATTTGGTCATATCTCCCCAGGGGAAATGACATGTTAGAATATTTGTAGATTTGAGCAAGAATAAGCTTAGCAGAATTTGAGTTAATAGTCAATTTTGTAGAGCTGTAAACCCTACAGTGTATCCACTGACAGGGTTCTCTTGAAGAGTATACCCATATCAAAGGATATGGCCATGACTTTGTGGTAAGCAGAGGATAACTTTAGTGACATTGAGAAGATGTGATTTGTATGAAACTGCTTTCTACCTCACTTTATCTTGTTAATTAGTATTTTTATTGTTGCTTTGGCTAAAGGCGGGAAGTAGCAGGTTTGTATCCCCCCTTTCCTAAGTTTTAGCAACATAGCAAAATAGGAAAGAACTGGTGTGTAAATTTGAGTTTGTCATAGATTAGGAGAGACAGTGAAACAGGATAAGTAAACAATTGTTAGGAAACTGCCATGAGTTCATAAGCCGGAAGGACCTTTTTAGAATTGTTTAAGGACATTAAGAATACCATTGAGTTATTTAAAAAGTCACTGTGGGCAGTACTCACAGGTTGGTTGTTAATATATAGGATGTGATATTGAAGACTCCTTGAAAAGTACTTGGGAAAGGTGGAAACATTTTATCTTTTTATTGGGCATTTTCTCAAAAAACATTTAATGCACCTTAAAAAAATAAGACTTTTATTTAAGCCTGAAAGTTTTTACAGCCCTACTGCCAAACCCACAGTGAGTTCTGCTGATGACAATTTGTAATCCAGAATAAAATCTGTCAAGTAATTTATTAGTGTAATTTAACTTGGGCTTTCACATTGATGCACTGCTTGATGTTAAATAATTATTCTTGTTTAAATAACTGTCATTTAAGAATGAGGGAGATAAATAGTTTTCTGAACAAAATGTAGTAATTAGTCAGATTGACAGTAGTTACATTCTGCCTTTATTAGAAAATTCCAAGTTCTGTGGCAGTAACTGCCAAAGCTGTGAACTAAGGTAATATACAAATATTGCTTTTTTACATGCTTGAGCATTTTACTTTTGATAATATTAAAATTTGATTTTAAATTTCAAAATGATTTGCCTCACATTTAGATCTACAATAATACAATAAAATGGCTTTGGTAGGAGATAAATATTAAAATTTAGCTTTATTTCTTTTGAGCATTTGTAAGTCCGTAGCATTTGGAAATTTTATTGACTGGTATCAGGAAAGAGTTCTTAGAGTAGAAACTTTCTGTGGCCTTAGACACTTGTCTGTAATGCTTAATTATTTTTAGAAATATAAAAGTGTAGGATTTTTCAAATATAAAAATAAAAATTGTTGGTATTTGCTGTAGCCATAGGACTTTGTTGTGCTTAATGAGTGACATCAAACCATTTGAACTCTGAGTGATTTCTTTTCCTAGTAGCTGCTGTATGATAAAGAATATGTGAGTTTGTAATTCCTAGAAGATATTTAAGCAAACATGTGTTTGCTGTTTATTTTGGTAAGCCTTTGATTAGCTGAGTTGCTTTGATTCAGGAAGATGGTATTTTGAGGATTTTATATTGTAAACATTCTTTGAACTGGAATTTCTGTTGAATATAAAAGAAAATCAAAGTCATTTAGGATTTTTTTAACACTTAAATCTATTTAAGTCATGAGAGTTTTAAAAATATTGAAGTCAAATATTTTTTCCTTCATGAAACTCTTATCAGACTTATCAATCTGAGAGTTTTATTGTTCAAAAAGTTGCAGTTTTACTCTGTTGGACAACCTCGCCTTTAATAGTTTAACTATTGAAATCTGGATTCTGGATTCAAGAAGTTTAACCTCTTTTTGAAGAAAGGAGAGTCACAGACGCTTAGAATTGGAAGCACTCTCAGAGGACTTCTAATGTAGCGTCTTACCGGGTACAGTAAATCCCCCTTGGGAATTTCCACATCAGGTGTTGCTCTCATTAGTTGAGGGCAGTGATGCTATTCCATGTGTCCTCAGGTCATTGAGCAGTCTGAGCTTGGTGAGAACCAGACTTAAGACGATTATATTTTTCAGCATCGACTGCTTTCAACCATGCTTTGTTGGATCTTCCCTCTTGCTACCTCATGACTCCATGGGCAAGTGGTAGTTTTTCTATCATTTACAGCTTTTAAAAGCTCCAGTCTAAACTATTTCAGTTTAGACCTTCAGTCTATGAAAGCCCCTCTTCTTTACCCCAGTATCTGGCCACATCATCCCCGAAGCACTTGCAGTGGGGAGGGGTTGTTACATGCTCCCTGGATACCTCTTTTCCCTCTTTGTCGGTCTATTTGGACAGGGACTAGTTAGAAGAAAAATGGGAAAAGGCAACTATTTCTCACCATCTTAATAAAGTTCTTTCTTGATTAACAATGGCAGGCTGTTAATGTTGACTGGTAGGCTTCCAAACTGGAAATTTTGGTGAGATCTTGCAGGGAAACTCCCCACTGCACAGTCCTTGGGTATGACATTTGCTGTGGGTAGACCTTTACTAACCTACACTCCGTCCTCCTTGTTCCTGTCCTCTCAGTCTGCCTGCTGACCGTATGAGTGTTTGGGGATGAGGTGGGTTTCGCTCTGCCATCCAGATTTTTTGATAACAGAAAGACAGCTCAAGTCCAGCTACCTTCTGTAATTTTCACTTAACTCACTGGAAGCTTATTTCCTCTTGATGTCAGATGTCAGCATTCAGGCTGCTTAAGTCTGCTCCCTTTCTGTGCACTGCCTGCCATTTCTCAACAATTCTCCTTGTCCCCCTGCTCATGTAGGCCCCGGGACAGTCACTCAGTTTCCCTCATAAGCCGACATCTAACTGGAGAATGGGGTGACGCTCTCTTCTCCTCGTGGGCACTTCTGATCTTGGTGAATGATTCTCTTGGGGCCCCCTTCTGCAGTTTGTGGGTAGACAGCATCTTCAATTCCCTGTGTTCTTCCTGAACACTGAAATACTTTTCATTTTTTCCCCTGTCTTCTGTCAACTGATTGTATGGAGTGGAATGATGGTAAGGCATCAGTTAGGGTACCACAGCCCTGGGTTGTGTGTGTGGGGGGGAGGGGGCGCGGTTGTTGGTGCCAGACTTCACGAATGTTTGATCCTTGATCTCTGTATATCTTTGGCTTTGTGTTTGTCAACAGTTTTGGGACAAGAGTACTTCCACTCAACTTCTAATCAGCAAATAGTACTGAAGTCCTGTGGGCCTCATGAAGTCTCACTATGCAGAATTTAATTTTTCTTTTCTTTCTTTCTTTCTAATTTTTGTTTTATTTTTATTTTTTACTCACTTCATGGTTCCTGACTGATGAAGTGTTTTTAACTGTGTGTGTCAATTTATGAGTGTTTGTATGCTCTAACTACTCCTAAGAGCACAAGTAAATCTGAAGGATAGACTTTGTTTTAATACAATTTTATCTGTTTCATCATCTAAGCAAATCAGTTAAATCTAAACAATTTCTCATCAGATGAGGAAAAAGGAGCTTTCTGTCTGGAAACTTAAATGTTAATATTTAATGCAGTAATTATGGATTCCTTAATATTTCATTCAGCAAATTGTTACTTAGTCCCTTCCATATTCCAGCCACTGTTTTAAGCACTGGAGAAACAATAGTAAATAGGAAAAAAAAAAATGTTGCTGTCATGAAGCCTACTTTCCAGTGTCGGGAAACAGACAAGAAATAGATAAATAAGTAAATGATATTGTTTGTTAGCATTAAATACTAAGAAGAGGAATGAAGCAGAGAAGGGAGATGGGAAGGGGCAGGACAATTTGGACCATTTTCAGTTTTCAATAGGATGTCAAGAAGGCTTCACTAAGAGAGTGATATTTGAGTGAAAAGGCTTTGAGTGGGGAGCTTGTCTAGTGTAGCAGGCATCCAGTGGCCAGATGTGTAGCTAATCAAGGGCGTTTGGGACAGGTTGAGTGGGGTAGGTGAAGCCTATGTATCTTTGTAAGAGCTTTGGTTTTTACTTTGAATGTGATGGGATTGAGTTAAAACAATGATTCTTAACCCTGGCCGAACATGGGAATTACTGGGGAAGCTATAAAAATGTATCGATGCTTAGATCCCATCTCCAGAGTTTCTGATTTAGTTGGTCTGGATGCCCTAGTTTAGGCATCAGGTAATTCTAATAAGCAGCTGAAGTTGCAGAGTTTTTTTGAGCAGAGTGACATTATACAGTATTGAAGAGCATGGGCTTTAGAGCCAGATTCCCCTGGTTTGGATCCTGGCTCTGCTACTTCTTAATCATGTGACCTTGGACAAGTTATTTTTAAAACCTTCTGTGCTTTGAAAGAGATCTTAGAGAAAGGAATTCCCTGGAGGTCCAGTGGTTAGGACTCCACACTTCCACTGTAGGGGACCTGGGTTCAATGGAACTAAGAGACTCATGGAACTAAGAGACTCATGGAACTCTGCTCAGTGTTACTTAGCAATCTGTTTGAGTTTGGGGGAGAATGAATACATCTATATGCATGGCTGAGATCCTTTGCTGATCACCTGAAACTGTCATATTGTTAGTCAGCTATACCCCAATACAAAATAAAAAGTTAAACAAAAAATCTTCTATTCTTTGGTTTTCTCATCTGTAAAATTGTTGTTATAAGGATTAAATGAAATGAATGTTTAATTGCAGATATTGAATAAACACTTGACTATGTGTTTTAATGAGATCACTGACAGCTTTATGGAGAATGGAGTGAAGTGGGAGGGGAGCCCTTGGAGTAATCCAGCTGAGAGGTAATGGTAGCTTGGGCCACAATGGCAGCAATGCATCTGGTGAGAAGTGGTGGGATTCTGGATGTATTTAGAAGATGGAACAAATAGGATTTGCTTATGGATTGGACATGGAACGAGAGAGGTCTTGATCCAGTGTGACTCCAGATTTTGCCTGAACAGCTGGAAGAAGTGAATGACTGTTTACTGAGATGGGAAGGACAGAGGGGAACAGATTGCCAAGGGGGTATATCTGCACCCAGTTTGTTAAGTGTGAGATGTCTCCACTATCTCCCGAAGTTTGCTCAAATTCATGTCCATGGGGTCAGTAATGCTTTCCAACCATCTCATCCTCTGCCACCCCCTTCTCCTTTTGTCTTCAGTCTTCCCCAGCATCGGCATCTTTTACACTGAGTCAGCTCTTTGCATCAGGTGGCCAAAGTATTGGAGCTTCAGGTTCAGCGTTAGTCCTTCTGGTGAATATTCAGAGTTGATTTCCTTTAGGATGGACTGGTTGGATCTCCTTGCAGTCCAAGGGACTCTCAAAAGTCTTCTCCAATACCACAGTTCAAAATCATCAATTCTTCAGTGGTCCGCTTTCTTTATGGTCCAACTCTCACGTCCATACATGACTACTGGGAAAACCATAGCTTTGACTATACAGACCTTTCTCAGCAAAGTGATGTTTCTGCTTTTTAATATGCTGTCTGGGTTTGTCACGCCAGTCCATTTTAGTTTGCTGATTCCTAAAATGTCAATGTTCACTCTTGGCGTCTCCTCTTTGACCACTTCCAATTTGCCTTGATCCATGAACCTAACATTCCAGGTTCCTACACAATATTGCTCTTTACAGCATCGGACTTTGCTTCTGTCACCAGTCACATCCATAACTGGGTGTTGTTTTTGCTTTGGCTCTGTCTCTTCATTCTTTCTGGGGTTATTTCTCCACTGATCTCCAGTAGCATAATGGGCACCTACCGACCTGGGGAGTTCATTTTTCAGTGTCCTATCTTTTTGCCTTTTCATGCTGTTCATGGGCTTCTCAAGGCAAGAATACTGAAGTGGTTTGCCATTCCCATCTTCAGTGGATCATGTTTTATCAGAACTCTGCACCATGACTCGTCTGTCTTGGGTGGCCCTACACAGCATGGCTCATAGTTAATCACTGAGTTAGACAAGGCTGTGGTCCATATGATCAGATTGGTTAGTATTCTATGATTGTGGTTTTCAGTCTGTCTGCCCTCTGATGGAGAAGGATAAGAGGCTTATGGAAGCTTCCTGATGGGAGAGAATGACTGAGGGGGAAACTGGGTCTTGTTCTGATGGGCGGGAATCATTTTAGGAATCAGCAAACTAAAATGGACTAGAATGGGTGAATTTAACTCACGTGACCATTATATCTAATCTACTACTGTGGGCAAGAATCCCTTAGAAGAAATGGAGTAGCCATCATGGTCAACAAAAGAGTCCAAAATGTAGTATTTGGATGCAATGTCAAAAACGACAGAATGATCTCTGTTCATTTCCAAGGCAAACCGTTCAATATTACGGTAATCCAAGTCTATGCCCTGACCAGTAACGCTGAAGAAGCTGAAGTTGAACAGTTCTATGAAGACCTCCAAGACCTTCTAGAACTAACACCCCCCAAAAGGTGTCCTTTTCATTATAGGGGACCGAAATGCAAAAGTAGGAAGTCAAGATAACACCTGGAGTAATAGGCAAATTTGGCCTTGAAATACAGAATGAAGCAGGACAAAGACTAATAGAGTTTTGCGAAGAGGATGCACTGGTCATAGCAACAACAGAGAAGACTTCCAACAACAGTCTTCCAACAACAGAGAAGACTCTACACATGGACATCACCAGGGAGTCAATACCAAAATCAGATTGATTATATTCTTTGCAGCCAAATATGGAGAAGCTATATATAGTCAGCAAAAACAAGACCGGGAGCTGACTGTGGCTCAGATCATGAACTCCTTATGGGCAAATTCAGACTTAAATTGAAGAAAATAGGGAAAACCACTAGACCCTTCAGATATGACCTAAATCAAATCCCTTACAATTATACAGTGGAAGTGACAAATAGATTCAAGGGTCTAGATCTGATAGAGTGCTGAAGAATGATGGATGGAGGTTCATGACATTGTACAGGAGACAGGTATCAAGACTGCCCCAAGAAAAAGAAATGCAAAAAGGCAAAATGGCTGTCTGAGGAGACCTTACAAATAGCTGTGAAAAGAAGAGAAGCAAAAGCAAAGGAGAAAAGGAAAGATACACCCATTTGAATGCAGAGTTCCAAAGACTAGTGAGGAGAGATAAGAAAGCCTTCCTCAGTGATCAGTGCAAAGAAATAGAGGAAAACAATAGAATGGGAAAGAATAGAGATCTCTTCAAGAAAATTAGAGATACCAAGGGAACATTTCATGCAAAGATGGGCACAATAAAGGACAGAAATGGTATGGACCTAACAGAAGCAGAAGATACGAAGAAGAGGTGGCAAGACTACATAGAAGAGCTATACAAAAGAGATCTTCACAACCCAGATCATCACGATGGTGTGATCACTCACCTAGAGCCAGACATCCTGGAATGTGAAGTCAAGTGGGCCTTAGGAAGCGTCACTAAGAACAAAGCTAGTGGAGGTGATGGAATTCCAGTTGAGCTATTTCAAATCCTAAAAGATGATGCTGTGAAAGTGCTGCACCTAATATGCCAGCAAATTTGGAAAACTCAGCAGTGGCCACAGGACTGGAAAAGGTCAGTTTTCATTCCAATCCCAAAGAAAGGCAGTGCCAAAGAATGCTCAAACTACTGCA
>NW_011495018.1:9214862-9215418 GCF_000754665.1 Bison bison bison | reverse complement strand
CTTCCAAAGAACACC
This sequence comes from Bison bison bison, assembly GCF_000754665.1. Lineage (NCBI taxonomy): Eukaryota > Metazoa > Chordata > Mammalia > Artiodactyla > Bovidae > Bison > Bison bison. Next base: position 9,215,403 of record NW_011495018.1, on the reverse strand, counting down.
CAGGACTGATCTCCTTTAGGATGAACTGGTTGGATCTCCTTACAGTCCAAGGGACTCTCAAGAGTCTTCTCCAACACCACAGTTCAAAAGCATCAATTCTTCAGTGCTCAGCTTTCTTCACAGTCCAACTCTCACATCCATACATGACCACTGGAAAAACTATAGCCTTGACTAGACGGACCTTTGTTGGCAAAGTAATGTCTCTGCTTTTGAATATGCTATCTAGGTTGGTCATAACTTTGCTTCCAGGGAGTAAGCGTCTTTTAATTTCATGGCTGCAGTCACAATCTGCAGCGATTTTGGAGGCCCCAAAAATAAAGTCTGACACTATTTCCACTGTTTACCCATCTATTTCCCATGAAATGATGGAACCAGATGCCATGATCTTAGTTTTCTGAATGTTGAGTTTTAAGCCAACTCTTTTCACTGTCCTCTTTCACTTTCATCAAGAGGCTTTTGAGTTCCTCTTCACTTTCTGCCGTAAGGGTGGTGTCATCTGCATATCTGAGGTTATTGATATTTCTCCCGGCAATCTTGATTC
>NW_011495018.1:9214360-9214762 GCF_000754665.1 Bison bison bison | reverse complement strand
ATGAATCACAGCATGCCAGGCCTCCCTGTCCATCACCAACTCCCAGAGTTTACTCAAACTCGTGTCCATCGAGTCAGTGATGCCATCCAGCCATCTCATCCTCTGTTGTCCCCTTCTCCTCCTGCCCCCAATCCCTCCCAGCATCAGAGTCTTTTCCAATGAGTCAACTCTTCGAATGAGGTGGCCAGAGTATTGGAGTTTCAGCTTTAGCATCATTCCTTCCAAAGAACACCCAGGACTGATCTCCTTTAGGATGAACTGGTTGGATCTCCTTACAGTCCAAGGGACTCTCAAGAGTCTTCTCCAACACCACAGTTCAAAAGCATCAATTCTTCAGTGCTCAGCTTTCTTCACAGTCCAACTCTCACATCCATACATGACCACTGGAAAAACTATAGCCTT
>NW_011495018.1:9206872-9214260 GCF_000754665.1 Bison bison bison | reverse complement strand
CTTTTGAGTTCCTCTTCACTTTCTGCCGTAAGGGTGGTGTCATCTGCATATCTGAGGTTATTGATATTTCTCCCGGCAATCTTGATTCCAGCTTGTGCTTCTTCCAGTCCAGTGTTTCTCATGATGTACTCTGCATATAAGTTAAATAAGCAGGATGACAGTATACAGCCTTGACGTACTCCTTTCCCTATTAGAAAGCAGTCTGCTGTTCCATGTCCAGTTCTAACCGTTGCTTCCTGACCTGCATATAGGCTTCTCAAGAGTAAAGTAATGCTCAAAATTCTCCAAGCCAAGTTTCAATAGTACGTGAACTGTGAACTTCCAGATGTTCAAGCTGGATTTAGAAAAGGCAGAGGAACCAGAGGTCAAATTACCAACATCTGCTGGATCATCAAAAAAGCAAGAAAGTTCCAGAAAAACATCTATTTCTGCTTTATTGACTATGCCAAAGCCTTTGACTGTGTGGATCACTAAAAACTGAAAAATTCTGAAAGAGATGGGAATACCAGACCACCTGACCTGCCTATTGAGAAACCTGTATACAGGTGAGGAAGCAACAGTTAGAACTGGACATGGAACAACAGACTAGTTCCAAATAGGTAAAGAGTACGTCAAGGCTGTATATTGTCACCCTGCTTATTTAACTTACATGCAGAGTACATCATGTGAAATGCCTGGCTGGATGAAGCACAAGCTGGAATCAAGATTGCTGGTAGAAATATCAATAACCTCAGATATGTAGATGACACCACCCTTATGGCAGAAAGTGAAGAAGAACTGAAGAGCCTCTTCATAAAAGTGAAAGAGGAGAGTGAAAAAGCTGGCTTAAAGCTCAGCATTCAGAAAACGAAGATGATGGCATCTGGTCCCATCACTTCATGGCAAATAGATGGGGAAAGAGTAAAAACAGTGTCAGACTTTATTTTTTGGGGCTCCAAAATCACTGCAGATGGTGACTGCAGCCATGAAATTACAAGACACTTGCTCCTTGAAAGAAAATTTATGACCAACCTAGATAGCATATTCAAAAGCAGAGACATTACTTTGCCAGCAGAGGTCTGTCTGGCCAAAGCTATGGTTTTTCCAGTAGTCATATATGGATGTGAGAGTTGGACCATAAAGAAAGCTGAAGCGCTGAAGAATTGATGATTTTGAACTGTGGTATTGGAGAAGACTCTTGAGGGTCCCTTGGACTGCAAGGAGATCCAACCAGTCCATCCTAAAGGAAATCAGTCCTGAATATTTGTTGGAAGGACTGATGCTGAAGCTGAAAGTCCAATACTTTGGCCACCTCATGTGAAGAACTGACTTATTTGAAAAGACCCTGATGCTGGGAAAGATTGAAGGCGGGAGGAGAAGGGGACGACAGAGGATGAGATGGTTGAATGGCATCACTGACTCAACGGACATGAGTTTGAGTAAACTCTGAGAGTTGGTGATGGACAGGGAGGCCTGATGTGCTGCAGTCCATGGGGTTGCAAAGAGTTGGACATGACTGAGGGACTGAACTGAACTGAACTGAGGTTTGTCATAGCTTTCCATCATACTAATTCAGATGCATTGTGTCGAATTTTTCCTTTTGTGTTGCATTTGTATATTTTTCTTTTACTCTGAAAATCCAGATTCCTAATAACAAATAAAAATTGTTGTATTTTAAATATAATCATAGCATCAGTATGTTTGCATTGTCCTATTGTTGAAGTACATGAAATACTATCATTCAAATAAAAGAGTTTGAGAATTACAATAGCAAGTAGGATTGTCAGTCATAGGAGAAATGCACATTTGATTTTGTTAAATGATGTCAAATTCACCTCGGCAGGGCTGTACCATTCTGCATTCCCACCAGCAATTTAAGAGAGTTCCTATTTTCTCACAGCCTTACTGTTATAGCATATTGTCAAACTTTTGAATTTTTGCCAGTCTCATAGATGAGAAATGGTATCTCTGTGCAGTATAGATTTTGGGGGGAACTTTTCTTTTTGTAATGAAGAGCTGTGATATCCACAGAAGTAGACAGAATAGTATAACAACAGTACCCAGCATTGAGCCCCAACAGATTTCAACCTGGGCCATCCCTCCTTCATCCATCCCTCCTTCCAGATTATTCAGGTAACACTTTGTGTAAATAAATATCTCTAGATTATAAGGATCCATTTTCTTAGTAATATAACCACAATGTCATTGCACTGGAAAAAAAAATTAGCTATTTCCTTAATATCTTGAGGCAGTATTCAAATATCCAGTTTCCTTAGATAAGCCAGTGTTGTTGTTATTAACAAGATTTAAATAAGGTCCACATGTTGTGATTACATCTTTTCAGGTCTTTTAATCTATAGGTTCTTCCTCCAGTTTCTTTGCCGCTGCTCCTTTCTAATTTATTTCTGAAGAAACCATGTTGTTTGTCCTGAGAAACTTCAAGAGTTTGAATTTTTTCTATTTGAATCTCTGATATAGTTGAACATGTTCTTTTCTCTGTCTTCTCTGTTTCCTATAAATTGGTAGTTAGATCTTGATTCGGGTATTTTTTACACTTTTTTCCCCCCATAAATGATAGATGGTATAAATTCCACAAGGAGGCACATGAAGTCTGTTGCCTTTTTTTGTGATGTCAGTAGCAATGGCTATATCTCTGTATGTTATTTTGGGATTTTGTTATATGAGTGAAGTTGAGCATCTCTTCATATATTTAAGGGTCATTTTTATGTTTTTTCTTGTGGAATATGTGTTCATGTCTTAATTGATTTTTCTATTGAAGTTTTGATATATTTCCCTTGACATTTTTTGCAAGCTAAATTTTAGGGAGATTAGCCTTTTGTCATGTAAGGTGCAAGTATTTTTTACTGGTTTTGACTTACTATCAGGACTTGGCACACAAAATATTTTTTAAAAAATTATTTGTAGTCACATTTATCAGTGAATTTTTTGTTCTGGATTTAAAAAAATTTTTGGAGTTAAATCACGTACACTAAACTTTTAAAGTTAACAATTGATGAGTTTTGACCATTTTGTTGCATGCATTACAAGTTCCTTTATATTGTAGAGTGCTATTCCATACTATAAATATACTATATTTTCAAAATCTATTCACCTTTTGTGAATACTGACATTTGTGTTGTTTCTGGTTTGGAGCTATTATGAATCAAGCGGCTATGAATATTTATGAATTACTCTTTGCATGAATATACTTTCATTTCTCTTGAGTAACACTTAGGAATAGAATGGCTGGGTTAGGTGTATGTTTGGTTTTATTGCCAGAACTTTTCCCACAGTGCTTGTACCATTTTACATTCTCATCAGCAGTACATAAATTCTGGATGCACCACACCTTTGACAATATTTGGTGGTGTCAGTCTGTTTTAATTTTAGCCATTCTGGGTGAGTGTGTATGTTTCAAAAACATATCACCATTATTGAGGTATAATTTTACATACAGTAAATTTTACTCCTTTTAGTGTACAGTTCTATAAGTTTTGATGGATGCATGTAATTGTTTAAGCTGTACCACAGTCTAGATATGCAACATCTGTGTTGCCAAAAAATTTTTTCTCTAGTGTTCTTTTGTAGTCAGGCCTATGACAAGCCCTAGCAACTGTTGTCTGCTTTATATCACTGTAGGTTTCTTTTTTTTTTTTTCCTTCATATGCAGTATAGCTCACTCTGTGTGGTATGTGAGCCTACTATTTTTGATAAATGTATGGTTGTGTATCTTACCACAATCATGATCAGAACAGTTTCGTCACTCCATAAATTACCCTTTGAAGTCAGCCACTCTCACTGATCTGTTCTCTATCCCTGTAGCCTTTTGGTCTGACTTCTCTCACTTAGCAAAATGCATCTGGCATTTACACACGTTGTATATATCTCTACTTTGTTCCTTTATTTTGCTAGGTAGTATTCCACTGTATTGGATGTAACACAGTTTCTTCATTTACCAGTTAAAGAACATTTGGATTGTTTCTGCTTTTTGCCAATTATGAATAATGTCGTTTTAAACATTTGCATATACATGGGCTTCCCTGTGGCTCAGCTGGTAAAGAATCTGCCTGAAATGCAGGAGATCTGGGTTCCATCCCTGGGTTGGGAAGATCCCCTGGAGAAGGAAAAGGCTACCCACTCCAGTATTCTGGCCTGGAGAATCCCGTGAACTATATAGTCCTTGGGATCTCAAAGAGTTGGACATGACTGAGTGACTTTCACTTTCACTTCACTTTGTGTAAAGGTAAGATTGCAATTCACTTGGATAAATACCTAGGAGTGGGATTGCTGGGTTGTATTGTTAAGGGTAGTATAACTTTCTAAGAAACTGCCAAAGTGTCTTCCCAAGTTGCTTTGCCATTTTGCATTCCTTTCAGTAATATGAGAGAACGTGTTTGCTTCACATTCTTGACAGCATTAGGTATTGCCAGGATTTTCTTTGTTTTTGTTGTAGCCATTTTAGTAGGTGTGCAGTGGTATCTCACAGGTTTTATTTGTAGCATCTTCTTGACTAATGATGATGAGCATCTTTATATGCTTATTTATTATTTGTATGTCTTTTTTCTTTTTATTATTTTTAAAAAACCATTATATCTTCTTTGTTGACTTGTCTGTTCAGATTTTTTTTGCCTATTTTCCAGTTTTTTTGTTTGTCTTATTGTAATAGTTCCTTGCCTATTTTTGGATATGTGTTATGTGATAGATACATGTGTACTGAATATTTTCTCATGTTCTGCAGCTCATCATTTGACTTCTTAACTGGTGTCTTTCAAAGAGCAGTTTTTAATTTTTATTAAGTCCATTATATTAACCATGTCTATGGTTTAGGCTCTTCGTGTCTTACCTAAGAAATCTTTATCTAACCCTAAGGTCATGAAGACTTTGATTCATATATGTATATATTCATGTATGTGTGTGCACTCTCAGTCGAGTCCGAGTCTGTGTGACCCCACAGACTGTAGCCCTCCTGTCCTTGGGATTTTCCTGGCAAGGATACTGGAGTGGGTTGCCGTTTCCTCCTCCAGGGGATCTGCCCAACTCAGGGATCCAACCCACATCTCCTGAATCTCCTGCATTGACAGGTGGATTCCTTACCACTGAGCCACCTGGGAATCCCATATATTCATAAAATATATATTGGTATATATTTTATACATGTGTATATATAAATGTATTAGAATTTTAATTGTATATTAGGTTTCCAGTCCATTTCAGGTTAATTTTTTTTTGACATGACTCACTAATTGTTCCAACATCATTTATTAAAGATGTTTGGAATGGCATTGACATCTGTTGAAAATCTGTTGACGGTGTATATATGAGTCTGTTTCTGCATGCTATTCTGTTCCCTGTATTTATTGTTATCTTTTCACCAATCCTACACTATCTTCATTGCTGTAGCTCTATGGTTAGTCTTGAAATCAAGTAGTATAAGTCTGTTCTTTGAAAATAGATTTAGCTTTTCTAGATCTTTGCATTTCAACTTACAGAATAGAATCACCTCATCAGTGTTTATAAAATATCTTGGAATTTGACTGAAAGTATTGATAGCTCATTCCTTTCTGTATCTGGATAATGTTCCATCGTATGTATTATACATGTTGATGGACATGGGTTGTTCACACTTTTTGGCTCTTGTGGTTAGTATTGCTGTCAACGTTCATGTATAAGTGTTTGAGTATAAGTTGAGTATAAGCATAAGTTCATGTATAAGTGTTTTAATTCTTTTGGATATATACCTGGGAGTGCAGATGCTGAGTCACATGGTAATTCTGTGTTTAACTTTTGAGGAATCACTAAACTGTTTTATGCAGCTGTTGTGCCATTTACATTCCCACCAGCAATGTAGGAGGGTTCTAATTTCTCTCCTTCCTTGCCGATACTTATTATTTTCCTCTCTTAATTATATTCATTCTAGTGGGTGTGAAGTGGTGGCTCATTGTGCTTTTGATTTACGTTTCCCTAGTGACAAATAATATCGAGCATCTTCTTGTGTTCTGGTTGGCTATTTGCTTCTCTTCTTTGAGAGAAATGTCTTTTTAAGTCCTTTGTCCATTTTTAAACTGGATTTGTACTTTTGTTGAGTTTAAGAGGTTGTTGTTTTTTTTTTTTTTTTTGTATATTCTGGATATTAGACTGTGACTTCAAAAGTTTCCTCCCATTCTATATACAGTTTTGTTTCATTTTCCTGATGTCCTTTGATGCAAAAAATTTTTTAATTTTTGTGAAGTCCAATTTGTCTTATTTTTTCTTTTGTTGCTTGTGTTTTCAGTGTCATATATAAGAATTCATTGCCAAAGCCAAGGTCACGGATTTTCTTTTGTTTTCCTAAAGTTTTATAGTTTTAGCTGTTATATTTTGATTAATTCATTTTGAGTTATTTTCATTCATTTTGAGTAAGACAATTAATTCATCTTATTCAATTCATCTAATTCAACAATTCATCTAATTCAACTGAAAATGAATGATTAATTCATTTTGAGTAAGATGTGAAAGTGAAAGTTGCTCAGTCATGTCCGACTCTCTGTGACCCCATGGACTATACAGTTCATGGAATTCTCCAGGCCAGAATACTGAAGTGGGTAACCTTTCCCTTCTCCAGGGGATCTTCCCAACCCAGGGATCAAACCCAGGTCTTCCTCATTGCAGGCGGATTCTTTACCAGCTGAGCCACAAGGGAAGCCCAAGAATACTGGAGTAGGTAGCCTATCCCTTCTCTTGCAGATCTTCCCAACCCAGGAATCAATCTGGGGTCTCCTGCATTGCAGGCAGATTCTTTTTTCTTTTTTAATTAATTTATTTTAATTGGAGGCTAATTACTTTAAAAAACCTCTTGATGAAAGTGAAAGTGGAGAGTGAAAAAGTTGGCTTAAAGCTCAACATTCAGAAAACAAAGATCATGGCATCTGGTCCTATCACTTCATGGGAAATAGATGGGGAAACAGTGGAAACAGTGCCAGACTTTATTTTTTGGGGCTCCAAAATCACTGCAGATGGTGACTGCAGCCATGAAATTAAAAGACGCTTACTCCTTGGAAAGAAAGTTATGACCAACCTAGATAGCATATTCAAAAGCTTTGCCAACATTACTTTGCCAACAAAGGTCCGTCTAGTCAAGGCTGTGGTTTTTCCTGTGGTCATGTATGGATGTGAGAGTTGGACTGTGAAGAAAGCTGAGTGCCGGAGAACTGATGCTTTTGAACTGTGGTGTTGGAGAAGACTCTTGAGAGTCCCTTGGACTGCAAGGAGATCCAACCAGTCCATTCTGAAGGAGATCAGCCCTGGAATTTCTTTGGAAGGAATGATGCTGAAGCTGAAACTCCAATACTTTGGCCACCTCATTCGAAGAGTTGACTCATTGGAAGAGACTCTGATGCTGGGAGGGATTGGGGGCAGGAGGAGAAGGGCTG
>NW_011495018.1:9163362-9206772 GCF_000754665.1 Bison bison bison | reverse complement strand
GAGGCCTGGCGTGCTGCAATTCATGGGGTCACAAAGAGTTGGACATGACTGAGCAACTGAACTGAACTGAACTGAATTACTTTACAATATTGTGGTGGTTTTTGCCATACATTGACATGAATCAGCCATAGGTGGACTTGTGACCCCCATCTGCAGGCAGATTCTTTACCAACTGAGCTCTTAGGGAAGCTCTATAAGATAAGGGTCCAGTTTAATTCTAAAGCATATGAATAGGGCTTCCCTGGTGGCTCAGGTGGTAAAGAATCTGCCTTCAATGCAGGAGACCTGGTTTCAATCCCTGGGTTGGGAAGATTCCCTGGAGGAGGGCATAGCAACGCACTCCAGTATTCTTGTCTGGAGACAGAGGAGGAGTTACAAAGAGTTTGACATGACAGAGAGTAAAAAATATAACAGTTTCATATGAATAGCCAGTTGTCCCAGCACTGTTTGTTAAAGAGGCTTTTCTTTCCCATTGAATGGTATTGACACCCTCGTTGAAAATCAGCCACAAATGTATGGGTTTGTCTCTGGTCTCTTAATTCTGTTCCTTTGGCCTGTGTCTTTCTTCATAGCAGTATACCACACAAGTTGATAGTTTTTACCTGTTAATATGTGTTAGTATAGTGTATTGATTTTTCAAGTTTTGGTTACATTTTAGAAGTTTTTAAAAACTTTGGGTAAGTTTATGAAAAAATTATCTCCAAGTGTCAGATTTATGATAACACATGTATACAAACTTAATGGATAGTTTTTTTTTAAACATTTTGGTGTGTGTCACCATTTCTCTAGCTGCATACAGTTAAGTGATTTAGATAGGCAGTGTATCAGGGCATATTCTAACTGAATTTTCGCCATGAGTTTAATGAAGAACTAGTTACGTAAATAATTCAGTCTGTCACAAGATGTTGACACTGGCTCTAGAAGGACCAGAGTAAGAACAATCTAGAGATTTGCATCACATCAGGAGGGAATCACATATCTATAGTTCTAGAGAAAAATGGATGGAAACACTGCCTTTTACCCAAGTCATGATTTTTAACTTTAATCAACACAGCAAAAATTTCAGTCCTTCAGAATCAAAATATGATATACCTCTGAAGTTTCTTTTCATCTGTAAATTCTCTCTTCTTTTTCCTTTAATAATTTATTTGCTGAAGAAAATGGACTTTTGGTCCTAATGTTTCCCACTTTTGCAGTTTGATATGTTCCTCTGTGTTCTTTATTTCCTATGAATTATGAGTTGACCTTATGGAAATCTAGAGACTTGATCGGATTGCGATAAAACGTTTTTGTTGTTGTTGTTATATGCACTTCATTGCTGATGTTTGTGTCTTCTGTTAGGAGGCACATAATACCTGCTTCACTGGTGACTCAGACAGTAAGGAATCCACCTGCAATGCTGCAGATCTGTATTTGATCCCTGGGTTGAGAAGGACTCCTTGAGGAGGGCATGGCAACCCACTCCAGTATTCTTGCCTAGAGAATCCCCGTGGACAAAGGAGCCTGGTGGGCTGCAGTCCATGGTATTTCAAAAAGTCAGACATGACTGAGTGACTAAGCATAGAATACCTGCTTATCTCTCTTTTTATCGTGTTAGCTTACTTTATTTTGATTCGTTTTGGTTTAATAATTCTAAGGGTTTTAGATGGGAAGGTTAAGATACAAGCTCTAGAGTCCAAGAATCTTGGTTCATGTTTTGTTTCATTACCTACTAGTTCACTAATTTTGGAAAGTCACTTCCCCTACTCAGTGTTAAATTTCTTATCTGTTAACATGAAGAGGGGATGATGGTGCCTACTCTTGGGGAAAAAAGTAAGTAAATTATTCAGCTGAGATGAATAGTTCTCCTTTGTCCCCATCAGTGTACAGTTGCATATAGTAACCACTCACAGTAAACTTAATTGCAGGTGATTTTTGCCCTTGCTTTTATGTATTCACATTAATCAGCTCCCAACTAATGTTGGAAAGTAGGCTCTTTGTTGAATAAATTGTACCATAGCATATTTTGTGCTTGAAGTCCACTGAGAAGTACTTACTGCTAATTTTTTTTTTTACAGTGTAATGTTCAAGCTCAGAAATGCCTTATGTGGATCGTCAGAATCGCATTTGTGGTTTTCTAGACATTGAAGAAAATGAAAACAGTGGGAAGTTTCTTCGGAGGTACTTCATACTGGATACCAGAGAAGATAGTTTTGTATGGTACATGGATAATCCACAGGTTTGTAAAATCCAAAAGGTTCCCTCTTCAAAAGCATATGAATTTTAATTATTAATTATTAAAGTATTTGATATACTATTCAGGTGTTAGGATTTGTCTCCTAAACAACATATATTTAAATTTATTTCTACTGACTACTTATTTCTACTATTCTCCTTGCCCTGTGTACCCCCAAATCCTACTGTGATAAAGTTCAGAAGATGAAGCTCAGTTTATTTGATAAAAATTTAGGCATGTGTTTGTTTTTCCTTCCTTGGGAGAAACAACTCTAACTCTGGTAGAAAGTTTTTGGATTATTTAGATTTAAGATACTGTCTCTAAGATAGAGACTGCTGCTGCTCTGCTAAGTCGCTTCAGTCATGTCCGACTCTGTGCAACCCCATAGACGGCAGCCTAGCAGGCTTCCCCGTCCCTGGGATTCTCCAGGCAAGAACCCTGGAGTGGGTTGCCATTTCCTTCTCCAATACATGAAAGTGAAAAGTGAAAGTGAAGTCGCTTAGTCATGTCCGACTCTTCACAGCCCCATGGACTGCAGCCCACCAGGCTCCTCCGCCCATGGGATTTTCCAGGCGAGAGTACTGTCTTCTGGTAAATAAGCTGCTTAACCAAGTTGACACTCTTGCACTTGTGTAGTCCTTTCATTTTTTAGTGTCAGATTTGAGTGACAGCCATTTGTGAATTTGTTTTTTTGTTGTTGTTGTTGTTGTTGTTACCTTGCAAATTATTGGGGGCAGATGTCATCTATTAAAAATTAGAATACCATTTTTATCATCTTTGAGAGGCCTTGGCCTGGAGATCATCTGTTGAGAAGTTTTAAATTTTCTTTACCCGTGAAACTCTTAATTCAAATTGAGATGTATATTGCAAGGAAGTAAGTGCAAAGCAAGAGATGAGTCCCTAGCAAACTTCTAAGCTGATCTGGTCTAGGGGATGACCTCTACAGGTGAGGAATGAAAAGTTGAGGAGAGCAGGGACTGGTAGGAGGTTCTGTTCTGTTTCACAGAGAAGGAACCAGAGCCCCTAACAACGAGTGTGGTGTTCTTTTCTCTTCAATATTGATTTTAGATTAGGCAAAATGCATATTGCTAATACATTTATATTTGTTCATATAGAATTTGAGTTGTGGGGAACTATATTTAATACTTTCAGATAAACCATAATGGAAAAGAATATAAAAATGAATTCATTTTCTTTCATTTTCTTCATTTATGCAGAAAATATGTTCATTTTGTGCACGTGTGTGTGTGTGTGTGTGTGTATGTATATATATATGCAGCAGAAATTAACACAGCATTGTAGATCAACTACACTTCAGTAAAAAAAATCAAAGAAAAAAGAGAATAAGATAAATACTTGATAACTGAAGAAGTAGTAAGTCAGTAGTACCCTTGAAGGCCACAGGGTTCTGAGTAATCCCAGCAGGACTTTGTGAAAAGCAAGTCCAGTCCGGAAGCAAACATCCCCTCATCGTCTCTTCTGCTGGGGACAGACCAAGGAGAGATGGTGAATTGGAGCCTGATAGTGATAGGTTTTTTAAAAAATTCTCTTATATGAAAGGTAATAAGATGATAATCAGGGCCTCTAGGGGTTTACAATGTACACAAGCTCACACAGTGTAACTGGAAGTTGATCATCAGCCATTATTTTAGAAAATATAATGTCATATATCTTGGGTTTGAAGTTTATCCATTTATCATTTACTATACCAGATATTACTGACAACTTCTGCTGATAATTAAAAGAAATTATAAACTTCAAACTAATTTTTTTGAGTTGTAAGGGATCTTAATCCTTAGTATTAATTCAGTCTCCTCCTTAATGCAAGAGACCCATTTATCCCTGATGTTCACTATGTTGTTTGAACTACACATTACTAAAAGGTATTTATTATATTTGAGGCAGCTTTAATTATTGTTTTGCATGCCAAAATCTAGTTCTTTGTATCTTCTATTTATTGATCTACTTTACCCTCTGATTCTCTATACATTTGGTCCTATATCCACATGCAGCCTTTCAAATTTTGGAGGATTATTTGTATTTTAATTCAGTTTACATTATTTGATTGCTGACCTTGTATGAGGCTTTTTTTTGCTAGGAACTGTGTCTTCTCTACCCTTGTCCTTATTGAACTTATCGATACCCTGTTTTACTCTCTTATCTCTGAGTATGACCAACTTCCTTGGGTGACAGTAACCTGTCTGTGCAGCTACATGATTAATACCTTTATTTACTTGATCAGAGTCATTGGGAGAAGGAACCAGTCAGCAGAAATCAGAAGTTCATGTTTACCCTTTTTTTCCTTTTTTTTAAAAACATGAATCCAGTTCTCCTTTTTATTGCCCATCTCTTAATCTGTAGCACAATCCCACTCCATGTTTCCAAGGTGGGGAGTAACTTGGCCCCTCTTGACTCCCTCTGATTACCGTTTACTAGATTCCAGTTTCTGATTTTCCTTCCCACACAAGCCATTGCTCAGTTCTACCTATGAGCTTCCCTTGATTTGTCTCTTTCATAAGATCTGGTTGACTCTTGTACAGTTTCTCCTGAATGTTATTTACAACTGCTTGATTGTTTCTCTGTCTTTATATAATAGGTTCTTCTCCTTAGAATTTCTCCTTTTGTCAGTACTTCCCACTTAAACAGAACTAAAGGAAAAGAACAAAATAGAATATGTATATTACACCAAAGGAACAATAAACTTGGATTTCAGAGGAAAGCTGTGATTGTAGCTAGCAGAGGGAGTGAAGGTCCTCCCAGAAGTGGTAGTAACATTTGGAATTGACCTGGAAGAAAGAGTATGATTTTGGCCAGGATGTGGAGAAATGGGTATTCAGTGCTCACCCAGTAGTGTGGGGCAGGAAATCAAAGTAAGGAACCCTGTGGCGTACCTGGAAAACAGTTGGCTTTGGCTGTAGCAGGGAGGGTATATGTTAAAGTGTGTACTTAGCTAGATCTTTTTCACATTAACTCTTTTTTTAAAGCCAGATTTCTGTGGTGTAATTAATTAGCCCATTAGTTTTTTTGAATGGAGTGCAGAATTTTAAATTTGTCTTTTTATTCAGTTTGTTCTTAATAATTTTATCTCTTCATTCCAACTGATAAGAATCTTTTACAATCTGTGTTCTATCATTCAGTGTATTAGCCTTCAATACCAGCTTTAAAGTGTCACTTTAAAATGTATTAAGACATATCTCTTTATGAAAACTTTAGTAAAATGTCTTGCTAACATTATTGTGGTTGAACCACGTGAAATTGCCATTTTACTACCATTTTGATCTACTAAAAAAAAAATGGCGATTTCATATGATTCAACCTGGTTGCACACTGTTCTACTGATTTAATAGCCTGTACTTAGGGAGCCATTCTTCCTCTGATCACTGCTTTCTTTACATTAACCATTGGTTTAAAAATCCGTTCTAGAGTATTACTAGGGAATCAGTTTGGGGCTTTCTGTGTTTTGTTGATGGTGTGAGAAATGGTGGAGAGTTAATTAAGTAGCTTTATTAGAAAGTGAATTTGAAAAAACCTGAAAGAGGATTTTCACAAAATGAGTAGAGGAACTCATAAGAATAGTTTGTTTCTCTTTTTATCTTAAATGTCATACTAGTTTATTATTTCTTGTTCATTGTCAAATAACAGATTTGAAACCCATTTCTTTCCTGATTGAAATTGGCAGCAATCATACCACTTTGTAGAAACTAGATATTTTGAATATCCTTTATCTGCCAGGTACTTAACGTGTCACTAATTTATGACCCTTTATGTCATGCAGTCAGGACATAGTTGCTCATTTCTTTTTCTCACCCATGGGATTAGAGCTGTATTCACCTAGTTCAAATGATAGAATTATGGAGGACTTGAAAAATAATGATTTCAAATTGTGGAATAGCAGTATTTGGGGAAAAAAACTGTTTGATAGTGGTTAGAAGAGCTTGAAGACATTTTAACATTTCATTTCCTTATCCAAATTGAAAAGAAAAAACTCTTTAAACATAAAACATTTTGTATAAGGACAACCATTTAAAGATACACATTAAAAGTTATAATTTTATGTACATATTTATGATATAAATTTGGAAGCTTGTATCAATATATAGTCTGGAGTTTAAAGCAAAACATAGTGCAGTTTTACTTTGCATAGAAGTGAGTTTTGAAAAGACATGCCCCTGTAAACAATAATCAGTTTGTGTTTGAGAATCCCATCTTTTAAATGTCTAGGCTTCCATATCATTAACTGTTTCCACTAAGCTTACAGAGGTTTGAGACAGGTACCTCCTAATCATTCATGAGAATAAACCCATAGATTTTTTTCTTTAATGTACATTATTATAAAGGAAGTTAAAAATTGATCCTTAATCTATAGTGGAGGAAACTTTCAAAATCAGGATTGTTTTACTTTTACTTTTGAAATCATCTATCAGTCTTTATGTTTATTACTTTTTTGCAGATTCTTCTGTCTGGTTTTCCCATCTCCATCTTCCTTGATTATTATAGTCCAGTACATTTTAATTAAAGCACAGTTTTCGTTACAGAACTGCTTAGAAGCCTTCTTTAATGGTGTATGTATGTGTGTGTGTATATATATATAATTTTTTTTTTTTTTGGCTGCTTGCAGGATCCTAGTTCCCTGACCAGGGATTGATACCCAGCTACCACACTGAAAGGACTGAGACCTAAACACTGCATGGCTAGGGAATTCCCTCCAAGTCTTAACAGTATAAATTCCTTGCTACTTTGTTTCTTATTTAGGTCCTCTATAATTAGGTTGTTAGTTTAAGTTCCTAAACCACTGTTTCCTACTTCAACCCTGTGTGACTCCCTTTTACAGCCCAGCACAGTCTCTTTCCCTTTTCAGTACAGAACATCCTCATCCACTTGGTGAAACTCATCTGTTTCTCTGCCTGGAATATTCGCTGTCCTGTTCTTTGTGTTTCGAACTTTTTCTTTATAAAGTCTAGCTTCAATGCTTTTCATTCTTCCACTGAGTCTTTTCTGATAGCTTCAGGCAGAAATGATTCTCCTTCTTTTAAGACACATACCATATCCCAAACTTGGAAGGGAAGAATAATTACATTTTTAATGAATGTGCCAATATATACATTCCCTGTTTTAAAAGTGTCAATAATTTTCTTGAAAAATGGTATCAATGTAGATTAGTAATGGTGTAATAAATACTAACATAATTTAAATGGGGGAAAATCCAGTCTTTTTAAAGCCATATATGTGATTTAATAATTTTAATAAAACAAAGTAGTGTATGTACTTTTTTGAAATTTCTTACCTTTCTGTTTGTTTTATGTCTAAATATTTTTCCCCATTGCTTTCTGAAACAAAATCTGATCTTGTTTATGGTTTGTTAAGCTCATGAAAAAAGTTTAGATATAATGATAACAAGACAGCCTTTAGCTATAACAGAATGTGTTGTGGTGGAACAGAAAGAGTTCATTGTTGTTATCCTTGTTGTCCACTTGATTTCAAACCCAGTAAATACTTGAACTGAAAAGTTAACTTGTAAAGTGTGACATCTAAACATCTGATTTCTTAACTTTTTTTTAGTGTGTATAGGATATTTTATGTTAAATAAATTTGTAATGTTGGATATTAATTATATGTTAATAATTTGTTTATAGAACCTACCTTCTGGATCATCACGTGTTGGCGCCATTAAACTTACCTACATTTCAAAGGTAGTCTCTGTGTATTGTCTTACATTCATGCTTGAATGAAGATCCCTAAGAATGAGAGTATGAATAAAGGGAGCCGACTCTTCTCTTTGTCATTTAAGATGATGATGTAGTTCATATCACACTGAAAACACTACCTGATTACTATGTTTAGGAAGTTCTTTGGTAAAATTAGGAAATTTCATCAAATTTAGAAAGAGTACAGAGTTAAATTATAGAATGTAGCAAATTGGGAAGTTAACATTAACTTTTATGATTAGGCATATGAATGTCAGAAGTGAATTGATCTGTTAATAGTTAGGTTCTGTCTTTGGGAAATCTGGTTAAGATTTTTCTAAATCTGTGTTTATTTAAACTAATTTTTAATCTCATTACCTTTGACTTTTTGTTTCTTTACATCTTACTTTGAGGAGAATACGAACTATCTTCATGATAAAAGATGATTTTTCCCTCATTTGACTTTGTCTCTACTGATTTCTTTTCATGTTTGTTGACTTCTCAGAAATTTTTGCAATACTATTTTTCTTTTCAAGAATTTAGATTTGTATTAGGTAGTTTTCCCCCTCTTATTATCTTTTATTACTGTTTTGGGAACTGAGATAGAGAGATGCTGAGGAACTATTAATAGCTTTGTTTTACAGAAAGTAATAAGCTTAGTGATGACTTGAGATATGAAAGTAGCAACACAGTATGATTAAATAATATGCATATACATACTATTATGCATATATTGGGATTTGTTAGCAAAGGTCTTCATCAGAGGACCAATTTACAAGAATGCCTCTGTTTAAAAGAAAAAGATATTTTTGATAAATAAAAAGCTTTGTATTCAGTATTATAATAGAGCTATTCATTCTCATTGACCAAAAAATAAAATAGTCCTTGGACAACAAAAATTACATATTTAAAGGGAACCATTTTACTTTAAAATCGTTATTATGTAAATTTGCAGAAGACAAATTTTAAGTATACCTCAAGTGTTCCTATAAATTTAAGACATTTAGTAATACTTCAGGGTGGCTTGCAACTTAAATTCTATAACTTTTGTTAGGAAGTGTAGGATTCCATTGTGGAATAAACTGTAGATGCCCCCCAACACCCCACCCCCTCATCAGTTTACTTGATTGCCTGCAGTATACATATACTGCAGTGTAAACGTGCTGCCAGGGATTTTTGACTCTTAGTGAAGTGGTGTGGAAAGGCCTATTTTATTGGAATAGGCAGTTGAGGTAGAAATTGCCTGTGTGCCTGTGTCTTTTCAATTGCTTATTGCCTGGTCTTTTTAAAAACGGGAGGTCTTTTTAAGGATTAAGATATTAATTCAATAAAACAGGCAGACTGACTGGCCACTGCTTTCCCCTCTTCCATTGCTTCCTTTTTTAAATATAACCTTCTCTATGTGGTGAAGTTTCACCTCTGCCCCATAGCGTACTGAAGTTTGGATTGTACCCTTGTACTCTACTTTAGACTTGCCACTTCTCCCTCAGAATTTATCCCTGGAACAAATTTCATTGTGATTCAGTGCTCTGAATTTGTAGTTGGGATCAGTCAGGAAACCTAAACTTAGAATTCCTTCTGAAGGTACAGAACAGATGCTACAATTCTAAGGGCACTGGGCCCTTAGACACTGGGCAGCAGCGTGGCAAACAGCCCTGGATGGTGGCAAACAGCCCTGGATGGGCTTCCATGTGAGCTGCTTTATAAAGGCTAGCAGCAACCAGGGGCAGCTAGTTGTTCACTTTCCAGATGGAACCACGTGCTGCATGTAGTAAAAGGGGTCCCTTATCCTAGGGTATTCTAATGTACAAGTGAGGATCCAGTGCCATTGGTTTCCTCATTGCAGATGAGTGTCTTCTGGATTTTTGGCCTTTATTAAATATACAATCTGGCCCTTACCCACCACCATTTCCTCATGCAGTTAATTTAGAAATATGCAATTTGGAAGAATTCATGGTTTCTTTGGAGTATTCCTTGAGGGTATTTTGAAAATTACATGAAACCAAAAATGTTTATATGTGTGACATAAAACTTACTGGATTATTTTCAGTTTCTTCATACTTCTTTTGAAGAAAAAACAATTTTGTTAAAAGAGAGCATGGAAGTATCATTTGTTTTTGTGTATCTTACATTTGGGACCCATGTTCTAAATTTAATTTATAGTTCTTTTTCATTTGCCTTAAAGTTTAACTTTAGATCTGTGTTGCTAAATGTGTGTGAGTACTGGGAAATTGTACATGTGGAAGTTCACAGTGTTTAAGGTTGATTATAATAGCATATGAAGAAGTGAGTGATTCATTTCTCTCTCTTGTTAGGTTAGCGATGCAACTAAACTAAGGCCAAAGGCTGAGTTCTGTTTTGGTGAGTAGCTGTATTTTATATATTAGTAATTTTAAGTTAGACTAATATAATTACATCATATTGCAAGAGAAAACAGTCACAGAAGGCCCACGACTTAGTCCTGCGGGTTAATGAATTATTCTAAGGCAGATTGCCTTGAAACTACAGTCTGGTGAAGAAGTAAAACTGCTCCCCCACCCCTGAAGCCTCTTCCTGTGTCCCATCCCAGTCACAACCTCCTCCCACTCTGCCCATGTGTAATCATTATCAGTGATTACAGTGATCACATCCAGCAAGATTAATTTTATTATCATTTGATGTTCAGTGCTTAAATAATGGAAAGGATTTAGTTTACAGCTTATGGGAAATGAGAAGTTCACAGCTTGGGAGCAAGGTAGTTAAGGGTATTTGATTAAGTGCTCAGTAAACATTTAATGAAGGTCTAGTATATATGCACTTTGCTTGGCACTGGGGGCTGTGAGAGTAATAAGAAGCAGTTGTTGCCCTTAACAGTCTCCCAGGCTGCAATCTCACAGACGGGTACAGTTCAGTTCAGTCACTCAGTCGTGTTCAACTCTTTGTGACCCCGTGGACTGCAGCATACCAGGCCTCCCTGTCCATCACCAACTCCTGGAGTTTACTCAAACTCATGTCCATTAATTCAGTGGTGATGCCATCCAACCATCTTATCCTCTGTCATCCCCTTTTCCTGCCACCTTCAGTCTTTCCCAGCATCAGGGTCTTTTCCACTGAGTCAGTTCTTCACATCAGGTGGTCAAAGTATTGGAGTTTCAGCTTCACCATCAGTCCTTAAGGATGGTCTGGTTGGATCTCCGTGCAGGCCAAGGGACTCTCAAGAGTCTTCTCCAACACCACAGTTCTAAAGCATCAATTCTTCAGCGCTCAGCTTTCTTTATAGTCTGACTCTCACATCCATACATGACTCCTGGAAAAACCATAACTTTGACTAGATGGACCTTTGTTGGCAAAGTAATGTCTCTGCTTTTTAATATGCTGTCTAGGTTGGTCATAACTTTTCTTCCAAGGAGCAAGCATCTTTTCATTTCATGGCTGCAGTCATCATCTGCAGTGATTTTGGAGCCCAAAATCAGGTACAGGGCCAGGGAATTATCATTGCATTTATCACAGGCGGTAGATAAAGGGGTGGCAATCTATTTAGTAGAGTCACAGAAGAAGAGCTTCAGATCCTTTTTTGGGGATCTTGGGAGTCAAGGGAGCCATACTACATGAGGCTAGTGTGATCATCCTTTATCACACTAGGGATAAAAGGTGGGAGGACCCCTGGACAGAGGGGTACAGGGGAGAAGAACGTGGTGTATGGGGGGATCTGAACACTGAATGAAGCTAGAGAGAGTGGTGAGAGACTGAAAAGTGAAAAGGCAGGAGTTAGGGTGTAATATGTTGACAGGTGATTTTTTTCTTGATGTGTTTTGGAAAATGAGAGGTAAGAGATTAGAGAACATCTAGAGAGATGATTGGAGAAGGCAATGGCACCCACTCCAATACTCTTGCCTAGCAAATCCCATGGACAGAGGAGCCTGGTAGGCAGTCCATGGGGTCACTAGGAGTCGGACACAACTGAGTGACTTCCCTTTTACTTTTCACTTTCATGCATTGGAGAAGGAAATGGCAACCCACTCCAGTGTTCTTGCCTGGAGAATTCCAGGGACGGGGGAGCCTGGTGGGCTGCCGTCTATGGGGTCGCACAGAGTTGGACACTACTGAAGCGACTTAGCAGCAGCAGGAGAGAGAAGATAGAAGGTGAAGGAAGTTTTGTTGTGTTGATAGGAGAGTTTGATGCAAGGAGATGGGTTAAGTGGTTTTTAAACTACTGTTCCTAACATGAGCCTGAATTAGGATAATGGCAATTGAGGAAAAGAGGAGGAGTGAAGAACATTAGAAGGAAAAGCACAAGGACTTGGTGACTGGACCTGTGGGAACCGAAGGGAAGACAGAGATAGCAAATAGGTTTGCTTCAAGGAAAGAAATCGAGGATCTAGGAGACCTGATTTGATAAGTTGAAATATTTAATATGGGGTGAAATATTTAGTATGGAGTTTGAATGGTGGAGAAACATCCAAATGGAAATACTCTGGTGACAATAATTAGGGACGGGATGGAGCTTGAAGATCAAGAATAGAGAACGTTAGAATCTGTTATTATAGTGGGTATAGTTAAAACTGGGAGAATCTGTATGCCCTCAGTGTGTTAGTGGACATTAGTGAGGAAAGGGACAAAAATTAGTAGGAGTTTCCAGCTGACCTCAGAAGAGACTGTTTTACATTAAAGTAGAAGATATTTGTTAAATGTGTTTTTTTTTTGCTTGGGAAGGGCAGGTTTCTTCTGTAGGCAGTATGGTAGGGATAGCATTGTATATGTCCAGTAAGAAAGTGTGATACAAGCAGGATATAGTATGAGGATCCTCTGTAATGCTTTTATCACCACTAAGAAGCTATAAAAAGTCATGTGTTTTTTACAAATTTATAATTTTTGGTTGCTAAATCGGAAAACGCCTCAGAACCTTGTTGAGTGAAAGGCTCCTGGGGGTAAGTCACGTGACAGAGAACGTTGTATTTTAGAGTATATCATGCACACACTCTTGAAATTCATTAATGTAAAATCTCAAACATACAGTTTGAAGGGCTAGCAGTAAGTATACAGGGAAAGATCTGACATTAAGTTATCGCGGTATTTAGAATGAGGGATTTTCGTTGAAATCAGAGATTAAGATTAGTCATCTATTGCTCTGCCAGTAGTTTATTAGTCTTCTGTTAAAGGGAGTGTTGGTCAGTTGTGTCCAAGTCTTTGCAACCCCACAGACTGTAGCCTGCCAGAGTCCTCTGTCCATGGGATTTTCCAGGCAAGAATACTGGAGTGGGTTGCCATTTCCCTCTCTAGGGGACCTTCCTGACCCTCCCCCGTCTCCTGGTCTCCTGCATTGGCAGGCAGGTTCTTTTAACACTGCACCACCTGGAAGGCCCCATTAGAGGAAGGAAGGATTCATAACATGTTTACCTTCAGAAAGAGGCGCTGATTTCTAAAATGGACCGACAGCTTCCATAAAAAGGGCAGCATAAAGACTTTCTCACTTTTTGTTCTTATTCAGTTGCTAAGTCGTGTCCAACTCTCGGCTACCCCATGGACTGCAGCATGCCAGGCTCCCCTGTCCTTCACTGTTCCCCAGAGTTGCTCAGATTCATGTCCATTGAGTTGGTGGTGCTCTCTAACCATCTCATTCTCTGCTGCTTCCTTCTCCTCCTGCCTTCAGTCTTTCCCAGCATCAGGGTCCTTTCCAATGAGTCAACTCTTTGCATCAGGTGGCCAAAGTATTGGAGCTTCAGTATTCAGCATCAGTCCTTCCAATGACTATTCCTCCCCCTTTTCTTCTCAAATTGCCCCCAAACAGTGAGAACAAGAAACATTCAAACCATATTCCCTGAAACGAGCAGATTTCTGTAATTCACAGTGTAAAAAGGTGGGAAGTGGATGGAGGAGGAGGAAATAACTTAGCAGAGTAGAAGAGGCCCCTGAAAAGCTAGTCATTTCCACATCCTGCCCCCGTGCCAGCTCCGGACAGACTAGGTGCTGGATCCATCAGAGAGGAGGGACCCAGCACAGGGACTTTGTTTGCATGTCTCTGTAGAAATAACCTCTGGTCCCTACCTCCAGCTGGCTCAGGCAGGCGGCCACCCTTCCCCCATCCCAGCAAGGAATGGCATGTGTAGTATCTCCCGAAATAGCATCAGTCAGGCTATGTGCCTGCGGACAGTAGTCCCGGAGAAGAGGGGGGAATGAGGCATGAAACGGAAAACGGGAGGATTAAATAAAAGTCAGCACACCAAATGCAACTCTTTCCTGTGTCCAGGCCCAGAGCATCAGCAGCCAGGTGGAAATGGGGCAAGAATCTGAACAGCCCAGAGAAGACAGCCGTAGGTACTGACAGCTGGCATTTCTACCAGAGGGGCTTGCTGTACAGTGATGCCCACCAATCAGAATCCCTACATAATATTCAAGAGAACTTCCAAGGAGTTTTTTGGTATCTTGTTTTTAAGTATGAATGGCTAGCCCAGAATTACATGACATTTGAGAAGAAAAAACTGTCAAATAGGAAAAAGAACATGAGACTATGAAAAAACTCAGAAGAACAAGGCAAAGAAAGCTAAAAATGAAGCAGGTAGTAGAAGAGAAATAAAATTAAATTAGAGGCTCCCTTCAGAAAACTGATGTGTGACTGATAGAGAAAGAACGGACAGAGAAAGGAAAGAGGGAATAGAGAAAACAGAGGAAAATTGGCAAAGAAATATGATAAAATGTCTCATAACTATTTGATCCATTACCGTATCTGAACCAGAGCAGTTAATTCTTGGTTGTGAGATGATTTTTATTTGGAATCAAGCTAATGTTTGTGCTTCAGGTTTTATCCATTTGGTACATTCACTCTGATGGTAAAGATTTGATATGAAGTAAGTAAAGTACTTAAGTGAAAAGCTAGTAAGTGCTCAAGCTTCTGCTCTACATTCATTATGCACAATGAAACCTTTGCTTTAAAAGTGTGGAAACTTAACAGGTTTCATACAGTTTATCATTATTCTTATTAAAAGTTTTTTTCCTTTCTTTGCCTGTTCCCATCACTGCTAGTAAATTTTTTTGTAATTTGCTCCAACATTTTGCACAGTGCTTCCTTACTTGGAAATCTCCAGCTGATACTGACTATCATGAAGGTGATGAAGACGGTGACAGGGAGCTTCTGTTCTCTCCCAGGCCCTGTGCTGGCTGCTTTACACACATTGCCTCCACTCTCAAAGGAGGGATGCGTTATGCTCCATTTCATAGACGAGGAAAACGAGTCAGAGACTAAATAGATAGTATAAGATGGGATTGCTAGTAGGTGCATGAGCTTGTTAGGTTTGGTTAGCGCCAGGCTCAGATTTTCCCTCCTATCAAATCACTATGCCTCTTCCTGCCATGAAAATAATTCTTAAAGCACATGATTTTTTATTTAGACTGCAAATTGTTTTAAGAGTCTTTTTAGAGGTATATTTACCTCTCTTCTTTCCCTGAAAAGATACCTTTCTATAAATGTTACTTATTCAAAAAATACACGTATTAAGCACTTCCTTTATAGCAGGTATAG
Source organism: Bison bison bison (assembly GCF_000754665.1). Classification (NCBI taxonomy): domain Eukaryota; kingdom Metazoa; phylum Chordata; class Mammalia; order Artiodactyla; family Bovidae; genus Bison; species Bison bison. Next base: position 9,191,378 of record NW_011495018.1, on the reverse strand, counting down.
TGTATTACCAAGTGCTTAAAATTTTAAACTCTTCAGATATTCTAGGCAGATGCCCAGAATAATATTGAGGGGCGAAAAAGCCATTATGAGGGGAGCGCAGCTTCAGCCTAAGTTGGAAAAGCTTATAAAGGATGCTTTACTGAGTGTTGGAAATTAAAAACAAAAACTATATATTGACATATGTAATAGCCTAGTGAGTTACTCACTTAATTTATATTTATGGCATTTATAATTTCTCCAGTCACTAGTAGGATATAAAAGAACAGATTTATAGTGTGTTAAACTTCTTTAGGTCCAGACTAATTGTTTTATAGCCCTTCACAAGATAAGACTCGAATCAATTCAAGGAAGCTCTGGTTTAGTATCTTGTTCTCAGTCTTAGTTTCATAATCTAGTGAGTTTGAGAAGTAAGCGTTTTCCCCCCTTGCCTTAGTCACGTTCAGCTGAGTGTTAGTATGCTATTTAAAATTTTGTTGGAGACTTATAGAAGTCATTAAAAAAAGTATATTAAAAACAAAAAATTACAGCACCGTAGTTGTTCAGATGCTTTAGCTCTTAGAATAATGGTTTTTTTTTTAATAAATCATGTAATATATAATTCATAAGCTTTAATTTGAACATGGACTATAGTAGTTTGTTGACCACTATATGCAGGAATGCTTTGCTTTATAGAAGTAGTAGTCACTAAATGGGTATATGTAAATGAAACTGTATAAAAAGTCCTAAATGTATTAAGATTATAAACATAAAATGAATAAGTGCTAGAAAAATAAAGGTTTATTTTTATAATCTTGAGTCAGGGAGATTTTCTAAGTACCATGTGAAAGCTAGAGTCTTTAAAGAAAAGAAAAGGATTGATAGGCTATTTCTGAGTCATCAAAATACCATGAACTAAGTGACAAAGACTAATGACAGACAGGAAAGTACTTGAAATAAAACTGAAAGGGTTAACATAAAAGCTCTTCAGTTCAATTCGGTTGCTCAGTTGTGTCCGACTCTTTGTGACTCCATGGACTGCAGCATGCCAGGCCTCCCTGTTCATCACCAACTCACGGAGCTTACTCAAACTCATGTCCATTGAGTTGCTGATGCCATCCAACCATCTCATCCTCTGTTGTCCCCTTCTCCTCCCATCTTCAATCTTTCCTAGCATCAGGGTCTTTTCCAATGAGTCAGTTCTTCTCTTCAGGTGACCAAAGTATTGGAGTTTCAGCTTCAGCATCATTCCTTCCAGTGAATATTCAGGACGGACTTTAGGATGGACTGGTTGGATCTCCTTGCAGTCCAAGGGACTCTCAAGAGTCTTCTCCAACATCACAGTTCAAAAGCATCAATTCTTCAGTGCTCAGCTTTCTTTATGGTTCAACTCTCACATCCATACATGACTACTGGAAAAACCAAAGCTTTAACTAGATGGACTTATGTTGGCAAAGTAATATCTCTGCTTTTTAATAGGCTGTTTAGGTTGGTCATAGCTTTTCTTCCAAGGAGAAAAGTTCTTATAAATAAAGCTTTTATAAATCAAGAAAAAATAAATGAACGACTCAGGAGAAATATGGGTAAAGAAAATAAACAGAGCTTACAAAACAAGTGTAGACAACCAGTAAACATAGAAAACTAATTTGTCTCAGTAATCAAAGATTCAAATTTAGACAGGCTATAAGTTTTTACCAATTAGGTGGACAGAGAGTCAGGAAAACACACCACACTTAGTGTTTCAAACCCAAGGGATTTGTTACAGGGAATCGGTTGACCAGATGTTGAGAGGCTGAAGGCGCACGAAAGGAATGCTGAAGTAACCCGGTGATTAAAAACTATATGAAGCAGCTTCCATCACCAGGCTGGAGAGAAGAAAGGGAAGAGGTGATATTACCAGAACCTAGGACTTCCTGAGGGGACTTCAAGGCTGGTGTAGGGAGCAGCAGAAGAGCTTGGAGCCATGGCTGGTTGTGTGTTGTTGCTACTGGAGGGGCGTCAGCAAGAGCCATCCCCTCCCCCACTTTCCTCCTACCTCTCATCTCCCACCAGTACCACCCATTAGCAGGACATGCCCAGGCTGGCAAGGAAGTCTAGGAAATAATGTCACAGCGTCTCAGGGCTGAAAACAAAAGAGGTGCTAGTGAGGAATATTAGATAATTTAGGCCTTTGGATACAGTATTGGTTGGATTCAACCTTTGGGGAAGACAGTTTACTAATATCTGTAAAAATGTTAAATGTGAATTTTCTTATTATTGAAGTCTATGGTAAGAAATCTGTCCTATAGAAATGCTAGCCAAAGTGTGGAGAAGTGTACGTACATGATGTTTCATTGGGATATTTTACATAGTTTAAAAAATCAGAAATAGCCGAAATGTCCGTCATTAGAGGATTGGCTAACTATATGGTGATATTTTTACATATTGAGAAACGTGACCATTAAAATTAGAGTCTTACTGATAATACTCTATGTTATTGAGTGATGAAAGCAATATCATATATGGTCTAACATTCTGTCAAATTCAAGAGTCACAGTACTGAAGCTGGCAAGGTTTTTCAGCTGTCGCAGACATAAGTTTAGGTAATAAGTACACAATTTCACCTGTTGTAGTTTGTTTTTTCTCTCAACAGTTATGAATGCAGGGATGAGGAAATATTTCCTACAAGCCAATGATCAGCAGGACCTAGTAGAATGGGTGAATGTGTTGAACAAAGCTATTAAAATTACAGTAAGTATATGTATTTTTTGTGTGAAAAAAATGTATTATCTTCATGTGATCTTTACAGATTGTGCAATATACCTACTGAGTGTCCTTAGCTTACCAACAGTTTATCCCAGAGTTCCTCAAAGTTTGTTTAAAAGACAGGTTATAATATGAATGCTTTTTCTTATTTTAATACATGGTAACTATTAGCCCTTAAAAATCGGCCCATTGATGCCTTTTTAACCCATTGTATACCTAATAAAGGTCTGATTACTGTAGATTCTAACTGCTGTTTACACTAAAGTTTCTAAGGGAAAATGCAGGTAGGGTTCTACCTTTCAGATATGTTTCCCCCCCTCTCCCTGCAGGGAAGATTAAAAGACTTCTTACCACCTACCCAAGGAATAGAAATGGCATTCTGTCTGCCTTTTAAGCCATAACTGGGACTGGTCGTAGGTAGGTAGGAGTTGAAGATAGGAGCAGGACAAGATAGTGAAGGGCTTAGAAATAACTTCAGGGGTAGGGACTGATCTGAAGAACTGTAATATCCAGGGGGTCCTGCCCACGTGGTCCTTGGGGGTTTGTCTCAGGCTTGAAACTTTTTGTCACACTGTTTTTTCCCCTCCAGTTCCTGGGCACTCATTTTCTTGTGCTGCAGTTTCCTGCTTCCAACTCAGGCTTCTCTTTTTGGTTTTCTGATGAACATTAATATGTGTTGTTTGTCTGTAGTGTGCCAGGCCTTGCACTGAAGGTTTTACCTGAAAGTACCTGAAAAAGTGAGGCTTAGAAGGATCGAGTGACATGTATAGGTTTGATAGCTGTTAAGTTGTGGAGCTGTGAGCCACACCATCTGCTTGACTCTGCAGCTTAACTCTGAAGCTCAGTGCCTCACTGCTTCCTGAAAGAATGAGCCTCCATCCTTCTTCTCTGACCCTAAAGCAGAACACAGATTTCTGGGAGAGTTTAGTACTGCTGCTGAGCAAGTGACGGGAGCTGTTCCCTGATGAAGCCTCTCCTTCCCTTTCCCCTCTTACACACTGGTGGAAAAGCACACACAGCAGGCCCATATGGGAAGGATAGGGAAGGAGGTCCTGGGTGAGGTTGTGTAAATGGAAGGGTGTTTTTACTAAAATGAGGTTATTTACTGACCCAATATGACTTACTCTTTAAAGACATATGCCCTGACAGTCAGCATATGTTCGTTTCCATTTAAATGAATAAGCCATATTTATGTCATAACACAATAAAGAGTTAATATAACTAAAGCTGTTCTCAGAGTTAGGTCGATTTTTTTGGGTCTTGCACCAGAACAGCTTGTTACCACATGACAGAAAACACCCACGCACTGCATCTGATCTGTACATGAAGCAGAAGTTATTTTAGGTTTGTGCAGTTTCAGGAAAGCAGTTTTTTTCAACTGATTCAGAAGTGCATTTTCTTAAAAGGCTTTAACTGTTTTTGACTCTTTGCAAATATTCCCTATTTGGGAAATTTTTTACAAAGACAATATGTAGTAATTTCATGGAAGTAATCCATTTTTCTTTTTTTAACAATTTGCAATGAGCAGCAGCATTGTTTCTTGGTGCTTTAAGAGAAAAAGTAGTGAATTGAATGGTTTCAGACTTTTTACCATTTGGGAGGTCTTTTGAATTGCTGTATCTAATTTATTAATGGTATGAAACTGTCTTATACAAGTGACACTTTAAGCTTACTCAAATGCAAGAGAAACTGATAAGGAATTGGGTAATGTGTCAAAGTATGTGGACTCTTAAATAGCTTTTGTGGTCTTGCAGCTGTTGAAACTTTTATAGTTTAAAGATGAATCTGTTGTATATGTGTTTTTATAATTCACGTTTAAAAATATAAATTTAAGATATAGAAATCCGTGCTTGTCAACGAAGTGGTTATAGCTGTTAAATTGAGTATAGAATTGGTATCACTTAGTAAAAATTGGTTTTCTATAGGTACACATTAACTCATAGGATAGCAATGAAAGAATTTCCCATGCTTTAATAAGAAATGTTTTATTTCACTGTTCTTTAAGAAAAAATCTTACCAGTGTTAAAATTCCATATGCATTTAAGTGCAGAATCTTTAACCTGGTGTACTTCCCTATGGAAGTTGCTTGTAATTTACATGTAGATTTCTTTGTAAATTTCAAGTTTCCATTTTAATGTATGTGTAGTTTACCTTTCTATGGAATCACTCCAAGTGACATTTGGTAAACTGTGTAATTTAGTAGTCTGCTGAGTACAATGTAATATATAAACTTGAAAGTTTTGGAAATTCAAAATTAGGTTTTGGAAGAATATGGTTTCAGAATAGAGGTGATTAGAGGACAGTGGGTAAGGGAATGGTGATTATCTACTTACTAATTATAGTACCATGCCATCTTAATGGACCATCCTCTAGCACTATAGTTCATGGCTTTCCTCACTTTGATGAATTCTGTGTGACTGTGTGTTGGTGGCTGTCATTAAAACAATTTTCCTCTTACTTACAAAAAAGAGAGAAAGAGCAATAGTAGAGAAACCAAGAAGCAAGAGAGTTCCAGAAAAACATCTGCTATATTGACTATGCCAAAGCCTTTGACTGTGTGGATCACAACAAACTGGAAAATTCTTAAAGAGATGGGACTACCAGACCACCTGACCTGCCTCCTGAGAAATCTTTATGCAGGTCAGGAAGCAACAGTTAGAACTGGACATGGAACAACATACTGCTTCCAAATCAGGATAGGAGTCTGTCAAGGCTGTATGTTGTCACCCTGCTTATTTAACTTAAATGCAGAGTATATCACGAGAAACGCTGGGCTGGATGAAGCACAAGCTGAAATCAAGATTGCCAGGAAAAATATCAGTAACCTCAGATATGCAGATGACACCACCATCATGGCAGAAAGTGAAGAAGAACTAAAGAGCCTCTTGATGAAAGTGAAAGAGACGAGTGAAAAAGTTGGCTTAAAACTCAACATTCAGAAATCTAAGATCATGGCATCTAGTTCCATCACTTCATGGCAAATAGATGGGGAAACAGTGGAAACAGTGGCAGACTTTATTTTGGGGGGCTCCAAAATCACTGCAGATGGTGACTGCAGCCATGAAATTAAAAGATGCTTGCTCCTTGAAAGAAAAGTTATGACCAACCTAGACAGCATATTAAAAAGCAGAGACATTACTTTGCCAACAATGGTCCATCTAGTCAAGGCTATGGTTTTTCCAGTGGTCATGTATGGATGTGAGAGTTGGACTATAAAGAAAGCTGAGTGCTGAAGAAATGATGCTTTTGAACTGTGGTGTTGGAGAAGACTCTTGAGAGTCCCTTGGACTGCAAGGGATCCAACCAATCCATCCTAAAGGAAATCAGTCCTGAATATTCATAGGAAGCACTGATGTTGAAGCTGAAACTCCAATACTTTGGCCACCTGATGCAAAGAACTGACTCATTGGAAAAAAACCCTGATGCTGGGAAAGATTGAAGGCAGGAGGAGAAGGGGATGACAGAGGATGAGATAGTTGGATGGCATCACCAACTCAATGGACCTGAGTTTGAGTGAACTCTGGGAGTTGGTGATGGACAGGGAGGCCTGGTGCGCTGCAGTCCGTAGGGTCGCAAAGAGTTGGGCATGACTGAGCGACTGAACTGAACTGAGAGGAACCAACCTTGAAGGAAGTATTGATGACTAGAATTTGGAAAGTCAACTTTCAAAGTATACTTTCAACTATTTATATTGATAACTATAAATATGATGGGGTCTGGTCCCCTGTTGATTATTAAGGAATATCCAAGATGCATATGGCATATTCCTAAATAAACCTACTATTTTTAATAAAATAGTGTCTTTTCCCACTGTAGGTTTTGATTTAAAAAATCAGTATTTGATTTTAATCTAAAAACAAGTGTTTTGAAATTATGGCCCAACTTCCACACTTTTTTTTTTCCATTTTAATTGGCAACTGGGAGTAGATAGAATAACCTGAATACAGGACTTCTGTCTTACCAAGATGGTGTATATATGTAATCCAAAGTGTAAGGCTTTATACTTGTGTTTTTCAGCCTGTAGGTAGAACCCTCAGAAAGCTCCTGACACCCAGGAGTTTGTTCTTGAATGTTTTAGGTCTCAGTCTTCAGGCTTGCCATTTTGTTCATCTCTTCTGTAGTCACTTTTACCTTTTCTTTTTCTGCTGTTAGAATTTCCTATCATTAGGATCATGTGCAGATGCTTGCCAAAAATACATGCAGATCTCTCACAGAAAAACCATCACAACAATCAGGGATGGGAAGCAGGGAAGAGTGGATAAGCAATCGGCAGTGAAACCAAGCATGTTCAGTGTCTGACATTTCCCATCTGTCTAGTGAGGTCACTTTTCTGATTCTTATTACAAGTTGCCTGACTGGGTTTTTTTGATTCTGAAAATGTGTTTATTTTAATGACTGCCTGGAGAGCTCACTTTCCATTCAGAATTTTTAAGGGAGTTAACTATATTCATGAGTATTTTGCTTATATTTTTCTTGCTCTTAGAAATGTTTGCAATTTAGATAATTTTGATTGTAAAATGCAATTCTAAGTCAATTGTTGAGCTATTAACATTGGACTTAGGCTGTACTTAGCATTCTGTTATAAGGATAAATGAGAAGTGGTGGGTTTAACGGTATAGGCAAGGGTTTTTTAATATACTATCATTTCTAGAAGAAAAATGAAAAAAAATGTAAATTTTAGTATATTTTTAAGGAGATATTAGAGGTATTTTCTTAGGAAATTCTCACATATGACTAAACCCTCAACTTCTTGAAATAGGGAGTAGCCACTTTTCGTATGGGTCACCTTTCAGCAGCACATTGCAGCTAATACAAATGTTGGAGAGCTAATTCTCTCTCTGGTTTCAAATTCTTTTAGTACATTTTTCTGTTCTTATGGCTAACATGGCCACATTTTCTCTGTCAGAATAATTGAAGTAGATGATGCTCTTCACTAGAAAACACTGGGACTTCTTTAGCAGATTGTTTCTGGGTATAGTGAACTTTATATAGCCCTTTCACTCTTAAGTATTTTTGCGAATCTTGGCAAGTAAAATTCTGTCTGTAGTCATATTGTCTTTAAAAAGCTCTCCAAAACGTGCAACCTCTTAGATAAAATCTCTTAGAAGAATTTAGGAAACTTCCCCCTCCAGAATTCATTTCTCTCCCCTGTCCTTCTTATTCCCTTCATTCTTTTGTTTCTGCCCACGACTGGTATTATAGTTTAATTATGGATGAGAGGGTGGAGGGTTGGCCTAAGGCCTGGGGATAAAGCCATAGGGGGACATCTGAAGAGACGGGATCCCCTGTCCTCGGGATGTTGCACAGTCGGGCAGGACTGGAGGGATGGGAAGGGTAACAGCACAGAGCTGTGACCCATTCTCAAGTGCTCTGATAAAATGGGGATGTCGTTATAGTGGTTAAATGAGAAAGAGAGTTATACGAACTGAGCTAGAACGTGGACCAGCCAAGATCAAGAGTTACATTCCCTGGTGCCTCTTGAGCCTGTTTTCTTACAGCTGTGGTGATGCTCCTCCTATGCATAGGATTGACAGGAGGATTAAAAGGGAAAATATATGAGATAGTACCTGCCCAAGGAAGCACACGGTAAATGATGGCTGTGTCATAAATACTGTAAAAGAAAAACCAGTATGAAAACTTAAAGGGTTTTATATATATATATATAAAATAATTTTTATATATACCAGTTATATATAGACTTATGATTGGTTGGAAATTCTGTGATAAAAGAGGATGTCAGATAATGCTTGTTGCAAAATGATTCATCAAGTTACTGTTTTAGGTCCCAAAGCCATTAGACTCACAGCCTCACCCTGATAACCCAAGTCGCCAAGGCGAATGTGGAAAGAAGCAGGTCTCTTACAGAACTGACATTGTTGGTGGTGTGCCCATCATTACCCCAACTCAGGTAAGAAGTCAGTTCTTCTATTGTGTGATGGTTTAGCTACTGCATATTGATTTTTGTATTGTTATCAAAAGTCAAATAGTACATCTTTATTGAATAAATGCAGTCACTAAAACATAAAACTTTTATACTTATTTCAAAAGTATGTTTTTATTGTAAAAAATCTGGAAAGCATTAGGCAAACAACATTTAACACTTTACATGTTTTCTTCTGAGTCTTTCTTCCAGGCCCTTTTGCCCGCTAGACATGGAAATACTTTGTAAACTGCTTTTTTCCCTTAGGTCTGAAATATTTTCTAAGTCACCAAAAATTATTTCACATTGTTTATCATGACTATGTGGTAGCTTTATTCCTAATCACCCAAACGTGGTAGTAACCCAAGTGCCCTTTATGGGTGATTTAGCCAATGGGACGTCCAAACCGTGACATCACTGCTCTCAGTGAGAAGGGTCGAACAATTGGTACAAGGACCAAGCTGAATGAATTCCCAGGAGAATAATACAGAGTGGCAAATGCCAGTCTCAAAAGCCCACCTACTGTATGATTCCATTTGTAGTAAATTCTCTAAATGTCATAATAATAAGGATGGAAAACAAATTAGTGGGGGCCAAGAAGTTGGGGATGGAGGCTCTAAAGGGGCAGCCTGAGGGAGCCTTGTGGTGGTGGACACTTCTGTGCTGTGGTGGTGGCGGGATCACAGATATGGTAATAAGACTGCATAGAATGATGCATGCACAGAGACAGGCGTGTGAAACTGGGGAAATGTGGACAAGGTCTGTGACGTGTTTCAGTGTCTGTTTTGATAATGTGCCATAGAATAGTTTTCCCTGTTTGGAGAAACTGGTTGAAGGGCACATAAGATCTCCTGTACATTGTGTTTTTACAACTTCCTGTGAATATTTATAATTATTTCAAATTAGAAAGTTAAACCCCAGCATCCCCTACCAAAAAAAAAAAGTGCTGGTGGCAAGACTTTTGCAGAAAAAGAGAGATAGAAATCTGGGTTTTAATCAGTGTTGTTAAAAGTTATGATTAAGTATCTCAAATTAATTAGAAAATACTTGAAGATCTGTTTTCCTCACTAATGGATTTTAAGATTGCTGGGATAACAGCATGAATTGCAAGCATGCTTTTAAGCTAAACAAGCAAGAAAAGACTTTATTTTGCTTCATTCTAGAAAGAAGAAGTAAATGAATGTGGTGAAGCTATTGACAGAAATAATTTGAAGCGGTCACAAAGCCATCTTCCTTACTTCACTCCTAAACCACCTTCAGATAGTGCAGTTATCAAAGCTGGATATTGTGTAAAACAAGGAGCAGTGGTGAGTAGTTTAACACAGTATGTGAAATAATGAAAAATGAGTATGCATTAGCAAACTGTCAACATACACATGGTTTGCTTTGTTTTGTGAAAGACCAGCTTGCTGACCAGGAGTCAGGAGAGGGCATAGGGGTTATTGTGTTCAAAACTCAGTGCTATTATTTTCTTGGTCTGTAGGCGGCTAGGTAAGTTAATGCCCATTACAACTAACCTGCAATTTTAAGCGAACTTTCCTAACAATTTAAATTTATTCCAGGAAGGGTTTCTGTTGATTTTTTTTACCCCCTTGGGAGTGGGTCAGGGAAAGGGAACTCTAGTAGGGAGATGGCAGAAAAGGAGGGCAAGGAGGGTGGGGTGTGGATCACTTACTTGGTGCAGGGTTGGGCTGACCCGAGTTGAAAATGCTGAGACCTTGGGTTACTGACTTAACATCTCAGGCTCTCAGGTTTTTTTTTTTTTTTTTTTTTCGGTGTGTGTGTATGTAGAAAATCATATTATAAAGCCTACCATCCAGAAGGTTTTTTGAAAGATGCAGTTGAGAGAGCTCACAGCATAGCACCTGGCCATTAGTAAGAGCTGGTTGGCCCAGATAACAGATCGATGATAAGAAACTGTGGAAAGAGCAAGTACATTCACCTGTATTATTACAGTTCCAAATTCCCTTTCTAAAATATGAACTAAATCTATAGATTTTCATGAGAAAATAAACTTCAAAGTTTAGAAATAAAGTTAAAAATTTTTTTTACTTAAATATCTACTGGCAATTCTGCTTGATCTTATATAGTAACTTCTGGCAGCTCTGATGAGCTCAGGCCAACCAAGGCAAGTTCTTTCACTCCTAATTGTTTGACCCTCTTTAGGCTACAGGAAATGAAGGTGAAAGCTGAAGGTTTTTCGTTCTTGCACGTCTGTAGATCAAATCAGAATTCTCATCAGGCTGTGTGTTAATTAGGGCTCTTGAGACATTCCTTTCTGTTGTACTCTTAAATCCAAAATACTGACCCTTAGAAAATCTGAAGTGCTTTCACAAAAACTATATTTCATTGACAAAAAAATGTTTATACAGAGTAGGTTCACTTTATTAAACATGTTACTTTACTAGTTAGTATTATAAAGTTCCTGTTGAGGATTCATGCATGTTATAGATGAAGAAGCTTGATATAGTTTAATAACATTTCCTGTGCTTGCTTGTTGAACTCTTAACAGCCTTTACTTTGTGGGGGATGCAGGGCATAGGGAAGTGCTTTCTTTTTTTTTTTAACTTTCAGAGCATCAAAAATATAAGACTATATTATAAAATCATATAATAAGAGCTAAAAGCCAAGCACCAAAGTTGAATTAGAAGTTCAAGGCCTGAGTAGCAGAAGAGATGAAATTTCCTGTATCTCCTGTTCTAAGGGAGGGTGGTGAGGTTTTCCGGTGCTTGACATTTCTGATTGTGGGTTCATATCAGAAGAATTAAGTGGTTATTAACATTTGACATCTTAGAAACAGAAGTCTCATGTCTGTGTTCATCTCTGGTAGATGAAAAACTGGAAGAGAAGATATTTTCAATTGGATGAAAACACAATAGGCTACTTCAAATCTGAACTGGTATGTTGCTTTGTCATAAATGTTGCTTTAAAAAGGTTTTAGAAGTGTTACACTGTGGTAATTATATAGTTTCTTGTCCTGTTTTCTATTTTTAAAATAATTAAATTCTGGTTTTTGGAGATATATACAGTGTATTTTGTATTATCAAGTACCTGTGTTCTGCAGTAGATTGTTGGATAAACTGAGCGCAGTTCTACCTCTTCTCTGATGGACATTTGACAGAGGAACCATATGCCTTGATGACGGCAAAGATATATTCAGTGTATTTTGTTGTGATGCTTTTGGTTAACGGTATTTTCGTTCAATACATCTTAGGTAAAAAGAGTGTACCTTCAAAGGCATTCTACTCGGAAAGAATTAAAAACATCAGAACCCCTCAGTCTACACATTTCTTCTACAGGGGCTGTGGAGGAAATGGGAGAAAGTCCACATTTGACCCTCTGTATTTCTGCCTTCTCTTCCCTGCCCTCCCTTGGCATTTTCTCTTCCTATTTCAGGTTGACTTTTTTGTTTCTTCACATAAGATGTTTTCGTCCCATCTGAAGGTAGAATCAAAGACTGAAGTTCCCTCTTTCACTTGTTTGAGTAGCATCCTTATTTAAAATACTCTTGTCACGTGACCTGTGTTCTGCAGTAGATTGTTGGGTGAATTGAGCGCAGTTCTACTTCTTCTCTGATGGACATTTGACAGAGGAACCATATGCCTTGATGACGGGACAGAGCAGCACTGCCCAGGTGGACTTTGCACTAATAGAGATGTTCTGTTATCTGCCTTGGCCAGATCTAGTGGCACCTGTGGCTGTAAAATACAGCTGGAAATATGGCCACTGTGACTGATGATCCTGACTGTATTTAATTTTAAAGTTAAAACTGGTCATATTTAATATTTTAATTCAAATGGTTAGGCAGAGCTAGTGACTCCTCTTGGACAGCAGAGCACTGGAGAATAGGAAGGGCATGTTTTAAAATTCATCTCAGGTGTCTGTTCTTCTGGAAAACTTGTATGCCTTTCCTTTACACATGTGTTACCCGATACCCACCTCGGTCATAACACTTCCCACTATGGTTTGTTACTGTGTACGTATTTGTCTTTACCAGTTAACTGCACGAGCTTCTTGAGAGCAAAGATTCTCTTTTGGACCCTTTTATCAACACAGCGCCTGGTACTTAGAAAATAATCAACAAGTATTTTTGAATGAATTGAAAAATGGCATAGCATAACAGAAATAGCCATTTTAGCTTGGGACCCTTTCTTAGACTTCAAAATCTAAGAGCCTTAGCTGGAAGCAGTAGCTACTTGGTTCAAAAAGTACCAGCCTTGGTGTCTCAGAAGCTGCATTTGTGCTTGGTTTGATTATTTTCTTAGTGCTGCATAGAATAATGGTATGTCTTAAACTCAGTGGTGTGTCATTTTCAGTGAAATACAGTATACAGTATTTCATGAAATGTTTACTGTTAATACTGTGCCAACTAGGAACTGGTTATGTCATACTTGAATCTTGTATCTGGTTTTGTAGCCTTAGTTGAGGTAATTAGTATGTCTAATCCTGTTTGCTCAGGTGAACAATAGTGCATGTATTCTAGAATTGTGGAAAGTGACACATTTAAACCCTAGCACATGTCCTGCCACTTCAGTTCAGTTCAGTCGCTCAGTTGTGTCCGACTCTTTGTGACCCCATGAATTGCGGAACGCCAGGCCTCCCTGTCCATCACCATCTCCCAGAGTTCACTCAAACTCATGTCCATCGAGTCGGTGATGCCATCCAGCCATCTCGTCCTCTGTTGTCCCCTTCTCCTTCTGCCCCCAGTCCCTCCCAGCATCAGAGTCTTTTCCAATGAGTCAACTCTTCGCATGAGGTGGCCAAAGTACTGGAGTTTCAGCTTTAGCATCATTCCTTCCAAAGAACACCCAGGACTGATCTCCTTCAGAATGGACTGGTTGGATCTCCTTGCAGTCCAAGGGACTCTCAAGAGTCTTCTCCAACACCACAGTTCAAAAGCATCAATTCTTCGGCGCTCAGCTTTCTTCACAGTCCAACTCTCACATCCATACATGACCGCAGGAAAAACCATAGCCTTGACTAGACGGACCTTTGTTGGCAAAGTAATGTCTCCACTTAGTACATGTTTTGGAGAAGGAAATGGCAACCCACTCCAGTGTTCTTGCCTGGAGAATCCCAGGGACGGGGGAGCCTGGTGGGCTGCTGTCTATGGGGTCGCACAGGGTCGGACATGACTGAAGCGACTTAGCAGCAGCAGCAGCAGTGGCAGCAGTACATGTTTAATAAACTCTGTTTTTTAAAATGACAAATTTAACTCGGAGAAGCTGGCTATTTACTACTCTGGTCCCTTCTATATGAAAAAAAAAAAAGAGGAAATACTCGCTGGATCCATAGCGGTTCATCGAGGAAAAGATGGATGGTTGTTGGCTTTTAATAAGCTTACACTATCGTTCAGGACATCAGTAATGTGAACATGGGTTATATGTCAGTTTCCTTGTTTCAAACCACAGTGTGTATAAGGTTATAATACTTGAGCCCTTCTAATGCTAGATGGTTCAAGAAGGTAGATTTATGTCTTAGATGTGCGTCAGGAAGGAAGCATGATTTTCACAGTAGATCTCCAAATAAGACAACTAATGATCAGAAAGATTTTAAAAATGTATGTCTGTTTATCTGCCCTTTTTACGATAGGAAAAGGAACCTCTCCGCGTAATACCACTTAAGGAGGTTCATAAAGTCCAGGAATGTAAGCAAAGGTAAGCACCCCCTCAGACTTGGTGCCTAACACAACTATTAGCCCACAGTATATAGTTCCTCAGCTTAATCGATGCACTTTCAGATGATGTTTTCCTATATTACTGCCAGTGAGTTTTGCTAAAACTTTCAAAGCCTTCAGATTAAATATTGAGATTTTTTTTGTTTGTTTGAAAACTACAAATTAGGGAACAATTCTTAAGCTTATTAATGGAAAGGACAGAATTTAATATGAACAACTTCTGTCATACTTGACAGATGGATGTATTAATAATTTTAATATTTCAAGGTTGCTGCAAAATAGAGCTTTAATAAGAAAGTATGTTAACTGTGCCACTGTTTCTTTGAGCAGACTCTTTCTTCACAGTTGAAAACTTTGGATTTTAAAGTTGTTTTTGCACTTTTCTAAAAATACATGTAACTGTATAAAATGTATAGAATTCAATGCAAGAATAAATTGAAAAATGATAATTTGGTATTTTTTAAGTAAATTAATATTTTACCTTTAATATTTATTACCACATATTTGGTACTGGGTAAATAAGTGAAAAGAAAACTATCAAATAATTGCTTCTTGAGTACAATTGGAAAATTTGTTTTGTTAACAGTGACATAATGATGAGAGACAACCTCTTTGAAATTGTAACATCGTCTCGAACTTTCTATGTGCAGGTAGGATACTTCTTTTGAGATTATAGATCCTCCTAACAAGGAATTAATAATTTTAGAGGTGAAAATAACATAAATAAACGTGTTTCTCATAGAAGTAAGGAAAAATATGACAAATGTAATTGCCAACTTAATAAAAATGATGCTGTATCTAAGATTATTGGTAGATCATATGTTCAGCAAAGAGATATTCTTCGCTGTAAGTTAATTGAATAGAATTAAGTTTTATATGGAGGAAGGGAAATGTGCTATTTAGATGCTGTCTGTATTTTCAATTTGGATTATATTTGCACATATTTTGGAATTTCAATTATATCACTTTTTTGGTAATTTTCTAAAAAAAGGGACTCAAATATCCGTAATAAAAGTAAATAGTAGATCTTATTTCACTAATGGTGGATAGGTATCCTATGTTTAAGTTTAAAATATGCTTTTTATTTAACACATTGATTTACTTAAAAGTTTTTTTTATAAGAACATTTAGTTTTGTTTTTAAAAGTTATTACATATGCTTTTTGCAGAAAATATAGAAAAATACAGAAATATGAAGAGAAAGGTACTTTATAAAACATAGAATTCTACATTCAGGCAGCTGTTCTTTTTTTTGTTTGTTCTTATTAGGCTATATCTTTTTATACCAAGTGGGATCATATGAAATATAGTGTTATATCCTATTTATTTACTACATTATGGTCACTTTTTCCCACGTCATTAAGAATTCTCTGAAAGCCTTTTAGAACTATGCTCTCTCATATGAGTGTTTTACCATTAAACTATTTCTGTACTGTTACTGATCATTCATTAACATAGTTTTTGTACATTTACTATGGTATAAAGTGTTAGTGAACATTTTGTGAATAAACTTGTCTGGATTTCTTACTTCCTTCTGATCAGTTTCTAGATCAGGAGTCACTATTAGAGCACAAGCTTTTTTAAACCTGTCTTTTACCAAACTGATTTCTAGACTGGTGCTCTTGTTTGTAGTGAACGAAAGTATACTCTACCTCTGCCTGCTTTGAATTTTTCCCTTTTAAAATCTCTTTGTTATTATCATTGGTTCAAAAATATTACTTGTGTCTTTAAAATTTTTAAACTTAATCGAGAAGGGGCCCTACCTCGCCACCCCTCTGAGGGCCTTGTTTAATTGAAGTCATCGGAAGGCTTCTAATGCACATTGGAAGCCACAGTCCTATCAAGGAAGAGCCTGCTTTGGCATAGGACTGCCGATACCGCTTTTAGGGTTTTAGGGTACAATTAGAAATTGTTTTTAGAAAAATAACATAAAATGATGTCACAGTGGGTTTTGTTTTTTTTACTGCACAATTACATAAATAATCCATCTTGAAAATTCAGACAAGTACAACGATTGGAGAGCAAAATGAGAAGGTCTTTGACTTCCTCCTCTTGTTTTCTCTCCAAAACTGTTCATGTTGACACTTTTTGACATGTCTCATCTTAGAACATTAAGTGCCCAACTTACTTCTGTGTGTTATAATTTACCCGGCAAAACCTGGTTCAAAAAAGTGATTTCTAAAATTTCTTAGAAACCATTGCCTTAGGCTGATTTTGCTGTTGATGGTTAATTACCAAGATGAACACATTGGATTTATAGACACAAGAGCTGATTTTGAGGAAAACTTGAATGAATGCTTCCTTCCCCTTAGGCTGATAGCCCTGAAGAGATGCACAGTTGGATTAAAGCAGTCTCGGGTGCCATTGTAGCTCAGCGGGGACCCGGCAGATCAGCGTCTTCTGTATGTTTCCTGTTCTCTGGGGTGATACTCCCTTGGATCCCCAATCCTGTCAAGTTATTTTTCTTCCTCTCCCCCTAATCCTTTTGATTTCTTTCTGTTTTGAGATTTATCTGCATGTTGACTTTCATACCGATTGGACTTGCAAAAAAAAAATAATGCATTTCTAATTTAATGCTTCCTATAGTGTTATGTATACATAACTTTTCTGTGCATTGTATTGTCTTAAATGCACAAACAGGGCAACTAAAGAATGAACGTTTCCTTGTTTTGTTTTAGGAGTTCTTACTTGTCAGTAAGTCCAGATTTGGTATAATTTTACCAAGTCTTAGTGTGGTATTTGACCTAATCATTTAAGGCACCTTTAGTTGTAGCATTACACAATTTTGTGAAGTTTTCTCAGTTTCCTTTTTAACTTCCTGTAATTTCAGTTTAGGTTTTTTGCCTTAATAGCGCCATAAGACAGTTGAGCAGCTTGAACCTTAAATATAATGTTCTCTTTGCATTTCGTTCTCATTTTTTACTTGGTTAATTTAAAAGGCTTCTTTTCACTATGTTAATTATCTTTGTGGCAGTATAGTAGATTAAACCAGCTAAACATTCTCAGTAAGGAATATGTTTTTACTTTTTAACTTAACATGTACATCATAAGAATAAGATTTAGCTTTAGGATACTTTGGTCACTGATCTGTGGTCTGAAAATACAAATCTACTAAGGAATGACAAACTTGCAAGCATCTTAAAATGCAGTATATTTGTCTACAGAAGGCAGTCTAACACTAATACACAGCATGATAGCCTTTATTACCGGGACTCATTGTCAGTGCTGATATTCTGCACTTCTAGTATTTTCCTGCAGTGCTAGTATTGCAGTAATACTGTCTTTTAATCTTTTCTTGTTAGAAATGACTCTAGGTCAGTAAATATAAAAAAAACCCATCTTTTCTCACTTTTAAAGTTATTCTTCTTATATCCTTTTTGGAATAGCTCAGAAATTATTTTTAGAGGTGTTAATTTTGTAACCACCTGTGTTTTATGTGACCTTTTCAGCGGTCAAGTATGAGACTCTCTGCAAAAACAATATCTGTTGGGAAGAGGAAAAGCTGGAGAAGGGTGTTTGTGTTTTGTGCTTTGTGGTGGGGGCAAAGTGGACTCTCTGTCTCTGTCAGCAGAACTGTCTCTTTTCCTCCCCTTCCCAGGATAGGTTAACTCTAATCTTAGCTTTGCACTGTGTTCCAGATGCGGCAGGCCAGAAGGCTGTCGAACCCTTGTATACAGAGGTATACGTCAAGAACTGGGGAATGCAGCACGTATGTGGGCTCTCACGCACACATGCCTTCTTACTAGAGGGCCCGGACTTACTCACTACTCACAACTGATTCTAGAAAGTTGAGTTAACCAAACTGCCTTCTGCAGTTATCGTAACTGACTTTGTCAACACTAACGCAAACTATTTCACTATAGTCATCAGGTTGAATATGTCTATTAAAAAAATAATGGAAAAAAAATAGAACTTTACTAATTTAAAAAGTCCTGTCTATTTTCTAAAGCTTAATTGCCTGAGTTGCCACAAGAATTTTGATTTCTGTATTTCATGTATTTGGGAACTTTTTTATACTACACCACTTGACATGCACCTTTGTGGTAATATGTACAAACTCACAGGTGCACATGCATTGGATAAACTCTATATTACTATAGTTTGCATGGCTTATTAGCTCTTAGGTTAAATTTAGCCATGTAATGGGAATCTGTAGTGTTTTGGTGGTTTGTTTATAGCCCTTTTTTTTCCAAAGCCACCAATGTCACAAATGAACACAATGAAGTAGGAACTATATGGCAGTGCATTTGGAATGGTCATATTTAAGGTTAACTTCAGATTTGATTTAGTCAGAAGCGTGTTGAATACTCACAACTCAAATTATCTTATAACAGTTTTAATAAATGCTTAAGTATGTACCCTTTGCTCTCTTTAAAATGTCAAGCCATGTGAATGTGTGCCATATGCAAAAATAAATAAATGCAGTTAAATAAGAAGCAAAAGGACTATGATATCAGGGAAGCAAAAACTAAGTTTATGAGGCTACCCGATAAAATAATGGGTTTGAGAAATGTTTAATTCTGCTTATTAAAGAAATAATTGCCTTTTATTTTTATATTCTACATTTTCATTGTTTAATCTTTCTAAAACATATGGGATAATTCCTACTGTTTATTGAGAATAAACTCTTAAGTAAAAATGGTAAAGCTGATAGGCCCCCTGTTAAACACAGTTCAGTTGCAGTTGGTACACTGCATTCCAGTCTAGGCTGACTGAGCCTTTGAAGTGTCAAAGCTGCCAGATTGGACTTTGGTGACAGAACTGGTTTCTCAGTGGAAATGGTTGTTGGCTGTCATCGCTCTAAACTCACCCCTAAAAATGCACTGCTTCGGGAAAGAACTTGCACACGTATGCTGCACGGCTCATGCTTCTGCTCTGTGTGTGTCTTGTTCTGTTTGTTTTTCAGAGAATAAAGTCTCACACTGAGTTACTAACCCTGTCGTTATTGATTGCCTGTGTCTGACCACCACTCCTCTTTGCAGGAGCATTCCAACAGTCCTTCCGAGCCCAAACACGCTCTCCTCTCTGCCAGTGCCGCAGCAGCCACCCCACATTCCACAGCCTCTCGCAGCAACTCTTTGGTCTCAAGCTTTCCCATGGAGAAGCGAGGATTTTATGAATCTCTTGCCAAGGTCAAGCCAGGGAACTTCAAGGTCCAGACTGTCTCTCCAAGAGAACCAGCTTCCAAAGTGACCGAACAAGCTCTGCTAAAACCTCGAAGTAAAAATGGCCCTCAGGAACAAGATTGTGACCCCGTGGACTTGGATGACGCAAGCCTTCCAGTCAGTGACGTGTGAGGTGGAAGCTCGTGGAGCCTGACCCGCCTCATCAGCCCTCAGTGTCCTTTTCACAAGGCTTCTCGCCAAAGATGATAAAGGGGAAATGGGTTTTAATGCGTAGAATATCCTGCCTCGTCGCTGTCTTCTTTATAAGCTGGTAAGCCAGGAAGCTAGCAAGTGGCCAAACTAAATGTAATTTCTTTAAAAGAAAGAAAAAGAAAGAAAAATGCCCTGTTAGTATCAACTGTCTGAAGCTTTGTTCTCATTGGGATGATAACAGTGTGTGTGTGTGTGTGAGAGAGACACTTTTTCCTAGTGAATTTGACAGTTTAGCCGCTTCACAATTTAAAACATGAAAAATGCTTATAATTACTTTGGTTGTTTTAAAAATGCTACTGTGACTTCTTATTAGATGTTCAGTCTCTACACATTCTTACTGGTTAATATTATTGACTGAAATATTGCCAGACAAAGATGTCTAAACTCGTGATGTCTGTGGTGCTGTAAAATTTATACTACAGTGTGGACAGTTTTGAAACGATAACCATTTTTGTTGCTCTGGATCTCAAGGTGAGCAGTGCATTTTGCATAGAGAGGGTATTATTGAACTGTTAGTGAGGGTTGTGGGTTGTACTGTTGGAGAAAAGGGGAGAGTTAGAATTCAGATAGGTAGATCTTGGACATTTGTTTGTAAAATCTTAGTCAAGATGTGCAGCACAGTCATTGCTTTTTATTCAGTGAAAATTATTTGGTATGAAATTTCTTGGAGGCCTGATTTTCTTGTCAAAATTTTGTAAATAGTTCTTCTATATTTGAATCAGTGGAAGCCCTCGTTTATATGTAAAGATACTGCCCTTAGTCATGTGGTTGCAGCCTCTGCTTTTTGTCACTAGTAACCTGTATTCAAGTGTTCATCTTGTTTAGGAATGTTTTGAGATTAATGTGCGTAAAAGTCCTATGTGATTGGTTTTAAACAATTGGGATAAAATTAATTTTTAGTAGCATAGGTTAATGTGCTAAATAGCATACCATTTTGTGTTAGAGATACCAGAATGTTGTTATTCTACTGTCTGTGCAATACATGTTTTAAGCACAAATTTGAGTATACATTTAATCATGGGGATGTCAAAAACATAAGCTCCTCTCTAAAAAACATCGTTAGTTTCAGGTGTTGAATAACAGACCAGTTTGACCAAGTACTGTTTCTACGGTTCAGTCTTAAACATTCGCTTTAAGAAAATAGTCTTGAATTTCATATGCTGCTATTTTTTATGATATTTTGCCATATTACAGTACTGTTTTGTTTTGAATTCATACATGTCGCTGTTTCTCCTTTTCATTTTCTCAGAAGACTTTTTGTTTGAGAGCGAGAAAGTGGGAGTGGATTTCGTAAATCAGAGTGTGGTCCGGAGGTTACTATCTGTTACACTAGAATTATCATAGCATCAGTTTAAAAATCCAAATGCATAAAGAATGCACCACTCAACATTTTTATTCATAAGCTATTATTTTTGAAACTTATATTTAGATTTTTCTTCTTTTTTTGCAGCTACATTTGAAAATGGTAGAATGAAAAGGTTTTAAGTTGTTATTTTCTCTGCAGATGCATCCATTTCGTCGGCTCTTTTAGAAAGCTCTTTTCTCATGAGCACGCCTAAGAAGTCTTATGCAGACAGTGGGCGATATTCAGGAGCCTGATGCTGTTTTCTTTGGTACAGCTTCCACACTGCATGTTCATTTTAATATTTTGGTATTGGTAATTTGATATATTTCATAGTGGCAAAATATTAGCTCTATTTTGGGACTTTTTATAGAACTACCCTTGCATTCAGTAGCATAGGAAAATGTTCTTGTGATTGTCAGGGTCTTCTAATATTTATCTCAATACTTTTATAATTCTATGAAAATTATTTAATTATTTTAAAACATATACTTTTCTTGTAAATATGTCACATCCGAATTGTCAAAGAATTACTTTGAATACCTTAATATTTGCTGCATTTTTTTCTGTATATGTAACATGTCTTCTCTCAGAATGGGAATGTATGTGTGCTTCCCAATGTTTACTTTTATGTCTGGTATGGTATCTTTATATGTCAAACTGGTTAAACACTGTAATGCTTCAAAATAAACTCAGAATTAATTCTAACTTATTTCTCAGGACTGATTCAGTTCTTGTGTAAACAATGAAATAAAATGAATACAAAATATGTTTGGTTAATTGACGTGAATTTACATGTTTAAGAACAGGCTAATTAGTTGGTAGCCTTGGAAAGGCATAACTTGATAAGAAATTGTGCAAGGAAAGATGAGTGTTTTGGGGAAAATGAGCTTATTTTTGCTTAATTAGAAAACATATTCTCAAAGGCAATATCAACAATGTTGGATTCAAAGCACCGTTTGAATCATCCGGGCTGCACTTGTATTGCGTGGTTATTAGTTAGATGGGTGTGAGATGACTACAAATGAGTGCAGAGGACGTGCTGATCCACACGTGGGCTGTGGACACGACTCATAAAAACACCCCATTAAGTGCTGGAGGCTGCTTCTCGCAAACCTGCTACTAATAACAAATAGGCCACCTTTGCTGTGTATCCAGCATCTAATGAAACTGGATAAGGATATATTAACTGGTGCAACTTAATTTCTTTCTCTGAAAAGTATTTTAAATGTTTTTAAATTAAAAAAATGAGAAAGTTCTAAAAACTTCGTTACTTTTACAAAAAAGGAAAAAAGAGATCCCTTTCTCAGTCGTCTTTTTACTTGTAGTTAAAGCCGTACTTGTGTCTGTATGAACAGTTCTAACAGTGAGGCAGAAAATGTTCATATAAAAATGGAATGATGTAACAGCTTAGTACCAGATTTGATAACAATCTTCCTTGTTATGGGGGGGTTTGACATTTCACACAGGACATGGCTGTAAACTCACTTAGATGGGTTTGTATTTGCCATACGTCAGCTTCCCTGTTAAGCGGGTCTAGAATTGATTGTATGAGTTGTTTATTTTTTAATGACTTATGAAAATCACGTTTTTGTCAAACTTCATTTAAGACATGTATTAATACTGCTGAATTTACAGTATTCAGTGCAATTTACTGTTGCATTTACAATTTTGATCCATAAGGTCCTAGTGTGGTATTTTTGTGACAGTGCCTAGGTCTGTGATGTGGCATATTCATGGAGTAATAGCGCCACCTTCTGGTTGTATCATTGTTAAATTTGAAGTAATTTGAAATCTTACTTTATTTCAGTTAGAAAATTAAAACATGTAATTGCCTAGGATGACTTAGAAATTAATATAAAATTTAATGCAACATTTGTGAGTGACTTCTTTAAACCTTTTATTTGAAAATAAGCATAGATTCCTATGAGGTTGTAAGTAATAATCCAGGGCTCTTGTATACCCTTCACTCAGTTCTACCCATAAAACAGAACAATGCCATCACCACAAGGATCTCTCATTGTTGCCCTTTTATAATCACATTTACCTCCCATTTTACAGGAGGAAAATAAAAGTCATTTGCTTAAATTCACATTAGGTTTAAAATCTAGTCTTTTTTATTCCAAGATCTGGGCTCTTAACCATTATGGTATTGCTGCCACAGTAGAAGTCTTGAGAATTGCTCTGTTAATATGGTACTATCTCCAAAGAGTTGAACTTTCCTTCAACTTATTTTCAGTGTTTTTCAGAACCATAATATTTCAGATGATAGATTTCTTTATACATGCATTTGCATCTAATATTTGAGAATCAATAGTAGATAAATATCCTGATCATAACCTCCCTGAAAGATTTTAAGCCCTGACATTGCCATTATATAAATTAATAAGGTTACCAAAATAAGGATTTTAAAATAGCTTTAGGATGTTGAATTCTTGAATTGGAAAGAGTGTGGAAACTGGTTATAGTCACTGGGTGTAAGGTGAGAATGAGGTGTTTTTCCATGTGGAGAAACTTTGGAACTTCTGATAAAGTCAGGTCAAATTGGTGTCTTCAGTGTGCAGTATGAAGTGCACAGGGAACCTGAGAAGATGATCACATCAGTCGCTCGGTCGTGTCCGACTCTTTGCGACCCATGAATTGCAGCACGCCAGGCCTCCCTGTCCATCACCAACTCCCGGTGTTCACCCAGACTCATCCATCGAGTCAGTGATGCCATCCAGCCATCTCATCCTCTGTCGTCCCCTTCTCCTTCTGCCCCCAATCCCTCCCAGCATCAGAGTCTTTTCCAATGAGTCAACTCTTCGCATGAGGTGGCCAAAGTACTGGGGACTTGGAAAGGTCCCAGGAGAGAAAAAGTAAAAATTACGTGACCAGACAGTAAATTTGGAAATGTTGATCTGAAATTTGAAGTATCCACGTTGATGCATAAAATTTAAATTGTTCTCTTGAAGTTTCATTGCCCCTTTCTCCCTTCCCCTTTACCCTGTCATACTGGTTTTCTTTAGCATTGGTCAGCGTTGGGTGGGGGAGCCAGGAGAATGGCTGAGTGGGTGGGAATGTGGGGAACTTGCCATGGGCTTCACACATGGTACAGTGGCAAAGAATCCACCTACCAATGGAGGAGATGCAAGAGACGTGGGTTCCATCCCTGAGTCAGGAAGATCCCCTGAAATAGGAAATGACAACCTACTGCGGTATTCTTGCCTGGAGAATCCCATGGACAGAGGAGCCTGGCGGGCTACAGTCCACAGGGTCGCAGAGTTGGACATGACTGAGCACACACGCACACTTCATGATTTAGGAACTTAACCACCTCAGGCTCATTTTTGCCTGTCTTTGGTAACTTCATGACGAACTTATTCTGTTCCCTGTGGATCCTTATTATTATTTCCAAGTAGAGACCATTGGTCCCAGTAACATCTTTTCCTTTGTGACTTTCATATACAACATGCTTCTCGTCTTGCCTCATGTTAGCACTATCCTTGTTTCTCACTCTCCTTTTGCCTGTCTGTATTGCAAAGGTGGAAGATTTCCTAATGGATTAGAAATGACGAGTGAAAGGAAGTGATGTATTAGAGGTGAAGGCAAGTCCTATGGCCTGAACAACTGGAGAAACACGTAGTCCATGATCTGAGGTAGCAAAGATTGCAGGTAGGATAGGTTTGGACGCAGAGGCTGTAACTGAAGTATTGAGTGTGATAGTTTGAGATGACTATTAGATACCAAGGAGAAACATCAGGAAGGCAGTTGGATATACAGATTTGGAATGGAGGGAAATCTTCATTGGAGATAAAAACTGGGGAGCCTTCAACATACTAGATGGCTTTTGAAGCTACGAGACTGGATTAGAGGGACGAAGAAAGAAGAAAAGAGGACCAAAGAATGGATGGGGCATTCCAATGCTGAGAGCTCAGAAGAGGAACCAGTGGTGGAAAATGAAAAGGTGTGGTTACTGGTCAACTGAAAGCCAAGGGACGCATATGAGTCAAGGGGAAGGGGTCAGACGTGTCAATGATGCTCACAGGTCTAGTAAGAAGCCAGCTGAGAAATTGGGTTTGTCCATGTGGAGGCCACTGGGAATCGATAGGAGCAGTTTTGGTGGAGTGGAGCTAAACACAGCTGCTGTGAGGAGTTTTGCTGTAACAGGAGCAGAGAAGTGGGATGCTTGCTGTTAGCAAAAGCAGAATCAAGTTTTGTTTTGTTTTAAGATGGAATAGTGGCATTTGGTTGATGGGATGACCCAATAGCAAAAGGAAGACTGATGATGTAGGAGATGGGAAGGATTGTTGGAACCAAGTCTGGCGGGGAGATGAGAGGGAATCTAGTGCACAAGTAGAGGGCTTGGCTTTTTATACAACAACATTGATGTTTGTCTGTGGTAGGAGGGCAGAGTAAGCTGAGGCATGAGTGGGAGGAAGTCTCAGCGAATCAGGAAGTGATCCTCAGCAATGAGTGAGATGGGGAAGGCAGTATTATGAAGCTGAGGAAAGAGTAGATGTGAATTGTCCCTGCTTGTGGAGAAGGAAGGGACCAGGGACATAGAGGATATCTTGGCAGTTCTGAGAGCCCACTTGAGCCTGTGCTCACGAATTGCAGGTTACAGTTAAATAACAGGTCATTGCAGTCATTTTTGTCATGCTCCTGTTTTGAAAAGCCCTCTAGATTCCCACTGAAGGGCATGGTGCTGGATTCCCACTGAAGGGAACATTTGATTCAACTATTCATATTTTATTTTTTTAAATGAAGAAGGACAGTTAAACTTTATTAATACCTTCAGTATCTGTTGGGCTCCCCTGGTAGCTCATAGGGTGAAGAATACGCCTGTAATCCAGGAGACTCAGGTTCATTCCCTGGGTCAGGAAGATCCCCTGGAGAAGGGGATGGCAACCCACTCCAGTATTCTTGCCTGGAGAATTCCATGGACAGAGGAGCCTGGCGGGCTACAGACCATGGGGTTGCAAAGAGTCTGACACAACTTGAGTGACTAACATGGAAATAATCTTGTTTCTCTCCTTAGATCAGTTAATTTGATGAATCATATTAATTCATTTCCTATTATCCATCATTACATTTTGGAAATAAATACCATTTGGTCAGGATATGTTATATTTAAATAAGCTGCTTCTGTTTGCTATAATTTTATCAGGAATTTTTGCATAAATACAGTGATACTGGTTTGTGCTTTTCTTCTGTATGGGTCTCGTCTTTGTAGGTTTTGTGGTGTTAAAATGGCTTCATGGAAAAAACTTAGTAGATTGTCTTCTTCTAAACTGTTTTGGAATGACTTGAAAAGAATTGGAATGATTAAAAAGTTGGTGAACTTTCCCCATTAAACATTCTAGACCCTTTTGTGGGGGTGCATCCTGACAACCTCATTTCCTCCATGAAAATTGATGCACTTAGAACCAATCTTTTCTAGAATTCATTTTAATAAATAATATTCCTAGAAAATTAGACAAGTTTTCAAATGTATTTGCATGAGCCGAGCAAAATATACAGGACAAGAACTCACTATGTCTTCAAAATAAATGAACTAACACGAATACTTCATTTATATGACAAGTTGTGATATCTGATTCTTATTTGGCACCAAGATAATTACAGACACAAACAAGGACCCTAAAATAAAGTGGTGGTATTCAGGTGTGAGAATTCAGGTAAGAGAGTTCCAAAAAATATCTGCTTTACTGACTACGCCAAAGCCTTTGACTATATGAATCACAACAAGCTGTGGAAAATTCTTCAAGAGATGGGAATACCAGACCACCTTACCTGCATCCTGAGAAATCTGTGTGCAGGTCAAGAAGCAGCAGTTAGAACTGGACATGAAACAACAGACTGGTTCCAAATTGGGAAAGGAATATGTCAAGGCTGTATATTGTCAACCTGCTTATTTAACTTATATGCAGAGTACATCATGTGAAATGCTGGGCTGGATGAAGAACAAGCTGGAATCAAAATCACCAGGAGAAATACCGATAACGTCAGATATGCAGATGACACTACCCTTATGGCAGAAAGCGAAGAGGAACTAAAGAGACTCTTGATGAAAGTGAAAGAGGAGAATGAAAAATCTAGCTTAAAACTCAGCACTCAGAAAACTAAGATCATGGCATGTGGTTCCATCACTTCATGGCAAATAGATGGGGAAACAATGGAGACAGAGACTTTATTTTTGGGGGTCCAAAATCACTGCAGATGATGACTGCAGCCATGACATTAAGACTCTTGCTCCTTGAAAAAAAAGCTATGACCAACTTAGCATTTTAAAAAGCAGAGACATTACTTTACCGATAAAGGTCCGTCTAGTCAAAGCTGTGGTTTTTCCAATAGTCATGTATGGATGTGAAAGTTGGACTATAAAGAAAGCTGAGTGCTGAAGTATTGATGCTATTGAACTGTGGTGTTGGAAAAACTCTTGAGAGTCCCTTGGACTGCAAGGAGATCAAACCAGTCAATCCTACAGGAAGCCAGTCCTGAATATTCATTGGAAGGACTGATGCTGAAGCTGCAACTCCAATACTCTGGCCACCTGATGTGAAAAACTGACTCATTGGAAAAGACCCTGATGCTGGGAAAGATTGAAGGTGGGAGGAGAAGGGGACAATAGAGGATGAGATGGTTGGATGGCATCACTGACTTGATGGACATGAGTTTGAGCAAGCTCAGGGAGTTGGTGATGGACAGGGAAGCCTGATGTGCTGCAGTACATGGGGTCACAAAGAGTCGGACATATCTGAGGGACTGAACTGATTCAGGTGTGAGGAAGGCATCTAAATCAAATGTCAGTGAAAGTGAAAAGTGAAAGTCACTCAGTCGTGTCCAACTCTTTTTGACCGCATGGACTATACAGTCCATGGAATTCTCCAGGCCAGAATACTGGAGTGGGTAGCCTTTTCCTTCTTCAGGGGATCTTCCCAACCCAGGGATCGAACCCAGGTCTCCTGCATTGCAGGTGGATTCTTTACCAGCTGAG
>NW_011495018.1:9145075-9163262 GCF_000754665.1 Bison bison bison | reverse complement strand
CCATTTGAGAAACACTCTCCTTATGGAAAGTGTTTAAACGTCTTAGCTTCAGGCCCTCACATTTCCACCTCCTAATACTGCTCCTTGTGTCTCCTGCACAACAGGTCCACTGAATCATTCTTCCGTTCCTGATTTTCCCACCTCCCTGCCATTCTTGCTGTCATTCTGCCTGAATGCCACTTCTAGATGTTTAATTCCACTCATTGTTCAATTTCCATTAAGATGCAACTTTCTCCTTGAGATGTTGAACTTGCTTTCTCACCTTCCCCACAACACAAGCCATGATGACCCCAAAATACCTGATTGCCTCTCCCTTCCTGTGCCAATGTTCAATTCAGTTAATTGGAACTGGAATTCAATTTAAGATTTTGTTCTTAAACTCTAGGCTGATTATATAGCTTTTTCTCTCACCGCTGTAGTCTTTAAAAAAAAAAAACCCAATGACTTCAAAATTTGGAAGAGATTAGAAAATGGAAACACCCCAATCTAGCTTTTGGTTGATTAGATTGGCCCCAAAAAGAAGTAAATAAGACAGGAAGCAAAATTTAAACAGATCCTGGTATTAATGGCAGTTCTGTAAAAATACTCAAGTATGCATGATTTAAGCAGTCACGCCCAGCTGTTGGAGGTCAAGGGTCCCTTTCACACTCATCACGTCCAATTTTACATTGACTTTCAGGTCACCCATAATCACCCAATGGCTCTTCTGAGCCTGCAGTGAAAGTAAACTCTAATTCTTGAAAGCAGTGGCTCTTAAAAGTGTGGTCGAACACCATCATCATCATCATCATCAGAGAACTTGACATGCAACTTTATCTGTCCCTCCCCAGTGCCTGTAGGGAGGGGACCAGCAATTTGTTTTAACATCTCCAGGCGATTCTAGTGCCAGTAGTTTGAGATCACTGCCCTAAAGCATCCATTGTGCGTAATGAATTCTCTCCTAGGCATCTCCTTAGGAGAACTGAGAATACAGTCAACCCACATCACCATCTGGGTTTTGGGGTTCAGTTAAGGAACCCCACTGAGAAAGGCTACCTGGAACC
This sequence comes from Bison bison bison, assembly GCF_000754665.1. Classification (NCBI taxonomy): domain Eukaryota; kingdom Metazoa; phylum Chordata; class Mammalia; order Artiodactyla; family Bovidae; genus Bison; species Bison bison. Next base: position 9,162,219 of record NW_011495018.1, on the reverse strand, counting down.
ACCTACTTTGAGAGATTACACTCAAATAGGAATAAAAATTTTTCTTTGTTTGATATCATCTATGGGTGCTAACGGAGAAGGCAATGGCACCCCACTCCAGTACTCTTGCCTGGAAAATCCCATGGATGGAGGAGCCTGGTAGGCTGCAGTCCATGGGGTCACTAGAGTCTGACATGACTGAGCGACTTCACTTTCACTTTTCACTTTCATGCTTTGGAGAAGGAAATGGCAACCCACTCCAGTGTTCTTGTCTGGAGAATCCCAGGGATGGGGGAGCCTGTTGGGCTGCCGTCTATGGGGTTGCAGAGAGTCGGACACGACTGAAGTGACTTAGCAGCTTAGCATGGGTGCTAAGTCACTTCAGTTGTGTCCAACTCTTTGCAACCCTATGGACTGTAGCCCACCAGGCTCCTCTGTCCATGGGATTCTCCAGGCAAGAATACTGGAACAGGTTGTCATTTCCTTCTCCAGGGGATCTTACCAATCCAGGGATCAAACCCGAGTCTCTTAGGTCTCCTGCACTGGCAAGTGGGTTCTTTACCACTAGTGCCAACTGGGAAGCCTGATATCTTCTATAGAGACAGAATTTTACCAAGAATCTAAAAAGGTGCTTACACCATCTAGCTCAACCTCCTGGCAATGGAAGAACCAGGTGTTGAGTTCTAGAAGTCTTTGTTGTTTGATGGAAAGAAGCATGTCACCTTTTCTGAGCCAGAGAAACTTCTTGACATAGAATATTCAGAAGCTCCTGTCATGTGGATGTTTTACAAGTTGCAAGAGATGCCGAGTGAGATGGGACCAGTATCCTTAACACAAGCACAGGAGTTCGTCCAGTTTTCTCTGTGTGGTTAGTATTTAAAATCTATTTCTTCCCACTGATTTGAAATAAGGCTTTTATCAGTGTCTTAGCTTGGGTGGCTACAACAGAATACTTTAGACTGGGTGGCTTATAAACAATAGAAATTTATTTCTCACCATTCTGGAGGCTGAGAAGTCCAAGATCAAGCTGTCTCAGTGTCCAGTAAGAATCATTTTCCTGGTTCATAGGCGGATGTCTCCTGACTCTTCTCTCATGTGGTGGAGGGAACTCCCGGGGATCTCTTATAGGGGTGAGAGTGGAGCCCTCATGACTTACCACATTGCAAAGGGCCTCACCTCCTAGCATATCTCCTTGAGGGTCAAGTTTTGACACATGAATTTTGGGAAACACAGACATTCAGGTTCTAGCACTAATCACTCATGAAAGTGAAAGTCGCTCAGTCATGTCCGACTCTTTGTGACCCCATGGACTTTAACAGTCCATAGAATTCTCCAGGCCAGAATACTGGAGTGAGTAGCCTTTCCCTTCTCCAGGGGAATCTTCCCAAACTAGGGATCGAACCCAGGTCTCAAGCATTGCAGGTGGATTCTTTACCAGCTGAGTCACAAGGGAAGCCCAAGAATACTGGAGTGGGTAGCCTATGCCTTCTCCAGCGGATCTTCCCAACCCAGGAATTGAACCAGGGTCTCCTGCATCACAGGCAGATTCTTTACCAACTGAGCTACAGGGAGGCCCTGATATGATAATCACTCATAGTGGAGTGCATTTCTGAACTTCCTGTAACCTGAATATGGGTATTTCTCTGCCAGAATCATATGAGCAATTACAATGAATAATACATTTTAATAGCACATAAATATTTTTCTATTCAATTTTTGAACTTCTGGATCTTTATTTTGGAGTTCAAAAATATCCTACCTTTTTTTAAAAAATTGGAATTACATCAAGTTTATCGTATTGTGAGGTGCTAGTTCACCTAAGAAGAGACACCACCTGTGTTTGGTGAATCTGGGCAGATGAGTCTTTCCCGCCCCCAGGGATCTTCCTGGTAGCTGCATTTGGGGAGAAGGAGGTTGCAGATAGGAGGCCCTGTGCACCATGAGAGAGGAAGCCTGGGTGTGGGCTCTGAACACAGAGAAGGCTGTGAGTAACATCTGCCTTTGGAGATAGGATGGTAAGAGATGCTTCTGCTTTAGGGCCAGACGGCAGAGCGGGTGCAGACAGGGGCCTTCTCCCCAGTTCTGCAGAGCCTGGTGTGGACCTGGCCCAGAGGGCTGACATCTGTCTGCCTGGCCATGAGTCACTCCAATCGGTGAGGTGCTGGGGCTGGCTCTGGAGAGTCAATTGTGAGTTTGGGGTAATTGTGCAAGCTGGCTGTTGTCAAACAGCTATAGTTGAAAATCAGACTTATAAACTTAAAATTACATAAATTTCATTAGGAACAAAGGTAATAAAAACTCAAGCTCATCACTTTCTAGTTTTACCACACTTTGCTTTCGCCCAGTGGGTTATTTAGTGGGTTATCTAGGGGTTATTTACAACTCCTGGACCTGAGGGGATGCTGTGCCCTCTCTCACCCCAATTCCACATTCAGTGACGTCATGTTGGCAGCTTGGCGGGGGTATTTACACCATTGGCAAATGCTGCAAATTAGGCCTTGACTTATCCTTTTATTGATTGTGTAAGTGAGACGTTACCAACTTTTTCTGTAAAAGACCAGATAGTAAATGGTTAGGCTCTCCATACAACCCCTGCCTCTTTATTTTTATTTTTCAAATTTAGGTCTATGATCCACTTTGGATTAATTACATTTTATGTCTGTATGGCACCAATGTTCATTTCCCCTCCACGTGAACAGCCGATTAATCTAGCACCATTTATTGAAAATAACATATTTAATTGCAGTTATGCCTCTGTGAAATCAGGTGATTTACACATGAATCTGATTTGGGCTCCTTTCTGGTCCACTGATCTATACTTTCATTTGTATGCCAATACACAGCAGTTCTGATTATTGTCAAATTATGCTGTGATATCCAAACACCATCTTCAAAGGTATCCTGGGAGTTGCCACCTCTATAGATTTTGCAAGGGCAATTTCTTGCATCGGGACATAGAGCACTGGCCCTTAGGAATGGTGACAGTGAAACAGGGAAAACAGAACTGGAGGGATAAACCATGTCCAGATACCAAAGGCTCCTCTGGTGGCTCAGATGGTAACATATCTGCCTGCAACACAGGAGACTCAAGAGACATGAGTTCGATCCCTGCCTGAGTCAGGAAGATTCCCTGAAGAGGGGAATGGCCACCCACTCCAGTTTTCTTGCCTGGGAAATCCTATGGACAGAGGAGCCTGGCAGCTACAGTCCATGGGGTTGCAAAGAGTTGGACATGACTGAGCAACACTTTGACTTTATTTCAGATATGAAGATAACTGATATTTCAGATATCTGAAAGATGTTAAGCTTTTTTATTTTTTAAAGATGTATAAAGACTTCCTTGGTGGTCCAGTGGTTCAGACTTCATCTTCCAGAGCAGCGGGAGTGGGTTTGATCCCTCGTTGGGAAGCTGAGATCCCACATGCCTCGTGGCCCAAAAACCAAAACATAAAACAGGAGTAATATTGTAACAAATTCAATAAAGTCTTTAAAACCGATCCACATCAAAACAAATCTTGAAAAAAAAGATGTAGAGATGTTCTGATAGATTAAAAAACTTACAAAGGCACCCTCATATTAAAAATGTCAGAAAATATAGTTTTGGAACACTCTGTAAAATTTTTGTATTTATTTGGTGCTAAGCACTTGACACTTTTTACTCCGTGTCCAGTCATGGATGGAAAGCAGTCATGGATGGGGCAGAAGCTGAGCTCAGAGGAGCGACAAGGTGTCTGAAACCCCAGCCCACTAGGAGTGGAGCACAGCCCACAGCTGGCAGGCCCCAGGAGAGCACGACTGGGCGGGTTGCCCCCTCTTCAGAGCTTTGGCTTTCTTGACATTTCCTTCCTTCGACTCCTCTCTCCCCTCGTATTAATGGTTAGTACAAAAAATAAAAAGAAGCAGAAACTACCTTCCACCACTTGTCACGCCTCCACCCAGAATGGACCACTGTTAACACTCAGACTTTGTTCCTTCCAGGTTTGCGTCTGATGATTTAAAAAAAAAAAAAAAAACAACAATCGGGGGCAAACAGCACACACAGTTTTATATCCTGCATTTCTTGTTCGGGGTATAAGTAACCCCCTGGGGTCTTTCTTCTGTTTCCTTTTGAGTCTCAAGCTAGGGAAATTGGGCTGTTAGCGGGAGGATTTCCTGAAATCCCTTTGAATGATCGAAGGAGTCGCACTCAGTCTTCCTCCAGTTGAGAGTTCTGTTTTTTTCCTCCCTCCTCTCCTATGAAGCTACAGGTCATGAAGGCAGACGGAGACTCAGCTTGCGAGTCTGATTTCTAAAAGTGGTGGTTATTCTGTTTTGTTTTTTTTTAAAGGAATAGAGAATCAATTTACTAACAGAGTGCCAGGCAATGGCTAGGCTTGAGCACCCAGAAACTGTCCCTAAGAAGTGGAGTCCAGGAGGAGAGAGAGACGGAAGTCTCCGCAGGGTGAGGTGACTACAGAAGGATGGAGTGGAGGAGGGGCTGTGGCCGCGGGCCCAGTGGAAAAGTACCTCGTTCGTGAGTCATCACGGATAACACGTGTCTGGTGCCCCGCCATCAGCATCCAGGAGTGCGGTAGTGACTGCTGGAGGCCACATCAAAGACGGAACCATGCGGAAGAAAGTAAAGGAAAATCAAGATGAAAATGTAATACCTGGCTTCAGCTGCGAGCGAGCATCTCCAAGTCAGCCAGCATGAGCCCAGTGTCTGCTATGTGGCTGGCGCTGTCTGGCTCAATGGGCAGGCCAGGCAGCCGATGCAGGAAGCTTCCAGTCTTGAAGTGGGGCGGGGGAATGGCATGGGACGACCCATCAAACACAGTTTGGCTGATTAAAGAAGGGCTGTGGCTTAGACAAATGGAATTCCCAGTGCCACTGAATTTTGGATCTCTAGGGATATTACCCTGATTATAGAATAACTGGATGGTTTAAACATGTGTTAGCATAGTGTCAATATATATAGGAATGGCCTGCGGTCGTCAGCTGGGCTGCTCGTTAGAGTTCTTGGAAGACCCTGAAAACTAGACACCAGGGATTTTCAACCACGTCCCAGAGGGTTTTTTTTTTTTTTTTTTAAAAAAAAACAGTTTTATTCAGATATAATTAAAATAGCATTCCATTCTCCTTAGAAAAGTGTACAATTCAGTGGGTTTTAGTATCTTCATAGACACGTGCAGCCATCACACATAGTCAATTTTGTAATATTTTCAAAATGAAACCTTGTATGTTTTGGCTATTACCTCTCTATCTCCTTGTCCTCCTCACAGCTAGGAACCTACCTTCTGTCTCTAGATTTCCCTGTTCTAGGCTTTTCGTGTGAATGGAAGCATATAATACAGTCTTTTGTGACTGACTTCTTTCGTTTAGGGCAACGTATCCAGTAACCCCACGGAAGGTCTTGTGAATCTCTCACAAGGATAATCCATGTTATAGCATGTAACATGGACTGCGGCATGCCAGGCTCCTCTGTCCTCCTCTGTCTCCTGGAGTTTGCTCAAATTCATGTCCATTGAGTTGGTGATGTTATTTAACCATCTCATCCTCTGTTGTCCCCTTCTCCTCCCACCTTCAGTCTTTCCCAGCATCAGGATCTTTTCAAATGAGTCAGCTCTTCACATAAGGTGGCCAAAGTATTGGAGCTTCAGCTTCAGCATCAGTCCTTCCAATGAATATTTAGGACTGATTTCCTTTAGGATTGATAGGTTTGGTCTCCTTGCTATCCAAGGGACTCTCAAAAGTCTTCTCCAGTACCACAATTCGAAAGCATAAATTCTTTGGTGCTCAGCCTTCTTTATGGTCCAACTCTCACATCCATAACTACTAGAAAAATCATAGTTTTGACTATATGGACCTTTGTTGGCAAAGTGCTGTATCTAACTCCATTTAATTATTTGTGCAACAGATGGATTCTTTTTCAAAATGACTGTACCAATTTCCATTCCCAGTAGTAATATATGAGGGGTCCCATCTCCCTACATCTTTGCCATCTTTTGTTATCATCTGACTTTTCAATTCTAGCCACCCTAGTGTCTGTGAAGTGGCATCCAATTGTGGCATTGATTTGTTGATGACTAACAATATTGAGAATCTTTTCATGTGCTTTTTTCCCTTAACTTTTTAAATTTTGAAATAATGTTAGGTTTAGAGAAAAACTGTAAAAATAGTACAAAACCCTTAGCCTAGATTCCTCAAATGTTAACTATGCGTGCTTGATCATTCTCCATCTCTGAATCATTTAAGACTTGCAGACATGAAGGCTCTTTACCTCTAAATATTCCAGTGTGTATTTTCTTAAAACAAAACAAAAATCAGCTTTCTCTTATGCAACCACAGTAAAATGATCAAAGTCCCTTCGCTGTTCTGAAACTATCACAACACTGGTAGTTGTCTATACCCCAATGCAAAATGTTTTTGGTGTTAAAAAAAATAACAATAAAAAAAAATCAGAAAATCAAGATCGACTCAATACTATCAGTAACTGAATGTATCCAAGTTTTGCCAAATTTCTAGGCACCAGCATCTTAAAAAAGCTCTACAGATGATTCTATTGGATATCAGGATCTCTGTCGCCTCCTCTCATCAATGAGGACCATTAATTCCGAGGTCACCATTGATTTAGAGCAGAGTTTTCAGAATGTCCCATCCCCCAGGGCACCTTTATGTGACCTAGGGAAAGATGTCTCTCTGCTACAGCTAAATAAATAAATTCGAGCAGTGGCCATTTCTGCCCTGTTCTTTCCAACTTCGATTTAGCCTCATCACATCAGAAACATCGGGGCGGGGGTGGGGTGCAGGGGTGGAGCTCAGCCATCTGAGTTTTCACCAGCCATCCAGGTACTTCTAAAGCATGCTCAGGTTTGAGACCCCCTGGCCTAGTAGCTATGGCCACAGGAAAGTCCAGGAAAGACCAGCCTTTTTCTGTTTCTAGTTATTCAAAGTATACGTTCTCTACAGCTGGTGAATCAAGAATCATGACAAATTATTTCTAGTGTGCCTCACTTCAGTTCAGTCGCTCAGTTGTGCCTGACTCTTTGTGACCCCATGGATTGCAGCACATCAGGCCTCCCTGCCCATCACCAACTCCTGGAGCTTGCTCAAACTCATGTCCATCCAGTCGGTGATGCCATCCAACCATCTCATCCTCTGTCACCTTCTTCTCCTCCTGCCTTCAATCTTTCCCAGCATCAGGGTCTTTTCCAATGAGTCAGTTCTTCGCATCAGGTGGCCAAAGTATTGGAGCTTCACCTTCAGCGTCCGTCCTTCCAATGAATATTCAGTACCTATTTCCTTTACCATGTACTTGTTGGATCTCCTTGCAGTCCAAGGGACTCTCAAGAGTCTTCTCCAACACCACAGTTCAAAAGCATCAACTCTTCGGCACTCAGCTTTCTTTATAGCCCAACTCTCACATCTATACATGACTACCAGAAAAACCATAGTTTTGACTAGATGGACCTTTGTTGGCAAAGTAATGTCTCTGCTTTTTAATATGCTGTCTAAGTTGGTCATAATTTTTCTTCCAGGGAGCAAGCGTCTTTTAATTTCATGGCTGCAGTCACCATTTGCAGTGATTTTGGGGCCCCCAAAATTAAAGTGTCTCACGGTTTCCATTGTTTCCCCATGTATTTGCCATGAAGTGATGGGACCAGATGCCATGATCTTGGTTTTTTGAACTAAGGAGCTCAGATCATGAACTCCTTATTGCAAATTCAGATTTAAATTGAAGAAAGTAGGGAAAACCACTAGACCACTTAGGTATGACCAGTGTGCCTATGATGTGCCAGACAAAGGAAACAGGAAGATGGCCTGGGTGGGAGAATGTGACTCGGTGAGTGGAATTCCAAAGCTTGTAGAAGGCCATCTGGGCAACCACTCAAGCTGGTGGCAGGGCTTGGGGTTACACTGATGGAAGCCAACACCTCAGCTGCCTGCAATTTCTGGTCCAGGTTAACTAGACTTGACATGGAGAAAATCGCATGATTCTTTCATATTCTCACAGCTTTAGATATCCCATGGTTCCTATTAGTGTAAGAATTAAAAACAAAAAAATTTGGCAGTTATATGTAACAATTCAAATTTGTAGAGAAAGAATCTGGGTCTTCTAGATCAAGTTAATTTAAACTTTGGCTTCCAAGCACATTAGAGATTCTACTGATAAGTAAACTTAGTGAATGCTTTTTAATGCTTATAGAACTTTGCCCACTTTTTGGGTACTTGTGGTTCAGATGGTAAAGAATTTACCTGCAATGCAGGAGACTCGGGTTCAATCCCTGGGTTGGGAAGATCCCCTGGAGGAGGGCATGACAACCCACTCCAGTATTCTTTTTTTTTTTTAAGTTAATTTATTTTAATTGGAGGCTAATTACCTTACAATATTGTAGTGGTTTTTACTATACATTGACATGAATCAGCCATGGGCGTACATGTGTTCCCCATCCTGAACCCCCCTCCCACCTCCTTCCCCATCCCATCTCTCAGGGTCATCCCAGTGCACCAGCCCTGAGCACCCTGGCTCATGCATTGAACCTGGAAGGGCAGTCTATTTCACATATGATAATATACATGTTTCAATGCTATTCTCTCAAATCATCCCACCCTTACCTTCTCCCACAGAGTCCAAAAGTCTGTTCTTTACATCTGTGTCTCTTTTGCTGTCTCGAATATAGGGTCATCCTTACCACCTTTCTAAATTCCATATATATGTGCTAATATACTGTATTGGTGTTTTTTTTTCTGGCTTACTTCACTCTGTATAATAGGCTCCAGTTTCATCCACCTCATTAGAACTGATTCAAATGTATTCTTTTTAATGGCTGAGTAATACTCCATTGTGTATATGTACCACAGCTTTCTTATCCATTCGTCTGCTGATGGACATCTAGGTTGCTTCCTTGCCCTGGCTATTATAAACAGTGCTGCGATGAACATTGGGGTACACATGTCTCTTTCAATTCTGGTTTCCTCAGTGTGTATGCCCAGCAGAGGGATTGCTGGGTCATATGGCAGTTCTATTTCCAGCTTTTTAAGGAATCTCCACACTCTTCTCCATAGTGGATGTACTAGTTTGCATTCCCACCAACAGTGTAAGAGGGTTCCTTTTTCTCCCCACCCTTTCCAGCATTTATTGTTTGTAGACTTTTTGATAGCAGCCATTCTGACTGGGGTGAGATGGTACCTCACTGTGGTTTTGATTTGCATTTCTCTGATAATGAGTGATGTTGAGCATCTTTTCATGTGTTTGTTAGCCATCTGTATGTCTTCTTTGGAGAAATGTGTGTTTAATTCTTTGGCCCATTTTTTGATTGGGTCGTTTATTTTTCTGGAATTGAGCTGAAGGAGCTGCTTGTATATTTTTGAGATTAATTCTTTTTCAATTGCTTTGTTTGCTATTATTTTCTCCCATTCTGAAGGCTGTCTTTTCTTTCTTTTTTTTTTTTTTTGAACATTTAGGTTGCTTGGCTGTTTTAAATAGTGCTGCTATGAACATTGGGGTGCATGTATCTTTTTGAATTAGAGTTTTCATCTTTTGTGGTTATGTGCCCAGGAGTAGGATTGCTGGATCATATGGTAACTCTATTTTTAGCTTTTTAGGGAACTTCCATACTTTTCTCCATAGTGACAGCACCAATTTACATTCCCACCAACAATGTAGGAGGTTTCCTTTTTCTCTATACCCTATCCATCATTTGTTATTTGTAGAGTTTTTTTTTTTTTTAATTCCATATATATGCGTTAGTATACTGTATTGGTGTTTTTCCTTCTGGCTTACTTCACTCTGTATAATAGGCTCCAGTTTCATCCACCTCATTAGAACTGATTCAAATGTATTCTTTTTAATGGCTGAGTAATACTCCATTGTGTATATGTACCACAGCTTTCTTATCCATTCGTCTGCTGATGGACATCTAGGTTGCTTCCTTGCCCTGGCTATTATAAACAGTGCTGCGATGAACATTGGGGTACACGTGTCTCTTTCCCTTCTGGTTTCCTCAGTGTGAAGGCTGTCTTTTCACCTTGCTTATAGTTTCCATCGTTGTGCAAAAGCTCTTAAGTTTAATTAGGTCCCATTTGTTTATTTTTGCTTTTATTTCCATTACTCTGGGAAGTGGGTCATAGAGGATCCTGCAGTGATTTATGTCAGAGAGTGTTTTGCCTATGTTTTCCTCTAGGAGTTTTATAGTTTCTGTATTCTTGCCTGGAGAATTCCACGAACAGAGGAGCCTGGCGGACTGCAGTCCGTAGTGCGGCAAAGAGTCAGACACGACTGAGTGACTAACGCTTTCCTTTCTAGTACCTACATGGTGAGATAACTCAAAGATTGAAGCCCCCTCCCTTAAAAAAAGTCTTTATTTCCTTCAGTCAAAGTCGAACAATCTTGCCTAAAAGATAGCATGTTCTGCATGTGACCTTGGTCCCATGTAGGTGAAGGGGATCATGTGTGGGTCACAAGTGGATGATGGGGGTCAAAATATACAAACTTCCAACTATAAGATAAATAAGTCCTGGGGATGTAATGTACATACAGCATGGTGTCTACAGTTAATAATATTGTATTACATATTTGAAAGTTGTTACAAAAATAAGTCTTTAAAGCTCTCATCCCAGGAAAAATTTTTTGTGACTGTCCATGATGATGGACAGATGTTAACTCGATTCACTGTGGCCATTATTTCTTTATATTGTACATTATATTGTACACCTGAGACTAATATGATGTTGTATGTCAATAATACTTTAATAAAAATGCACACACCGAAAATAATACCCATTTACACTAATACGTGCAGGTAAACAGATGCACAATGAACCATCAGAATGACTGACGGTGGAATGAAGCTGGAGAAATAGATAATGTGAATAAATGAAAATAAATACATAAAACAAGACAGGGGCCTGGGATGGAAAAATATTATAAGTATGATTTATTCAATCCTCGGCACCTGAAGTCCAAAATAAATGCATCAATAAAAATATGAAATATCCTTAAAAATACTATACATCCTGAAAAGCCTCCTAAATGTTAAAAAAATATTTTCTTAAAAAACAAGAAAATCCCTTTTCGGAAGGCGGATGTCTTTTTTTCCAGTAAGAGTTTTTTCCAGCTGATTTCTGAATGATATTTTCCAGGGCTCATTTTGTGAGTAACCCAAGGGGGCAACAGGACGCTACCTTCTCTACCTAAAGGTGACGTCATCAGCCCACCACCAGGGGGGTCACATTTTGGTTTGTTTTCTGTGAGAAGGTGCTGGTTTGTGTTGACTCATATGAACTTCTTAGCAAGCATATGTACTTTCACAGTCTTGCCCCCACCTGCCTTCCCATTCTTGTTTCCTACCTGTCTAGACAAATGGGCTCCTTCCTCGTGGCTCTTTCAACAGCCTCATCATAGTTCCGTGCCTTAGGACATTCGTCCTGCACCTCCTTCAAATGTCACTTCCTCCATGAAATTCTTTCCAGCCTGGCCAGGAAGAGTTAATCACACACAGTGGGGAGGAGACAGAATAATCTGGGGACAATTCTCACCTCTACCACTTAAGTGTAGTGAAAGTCACTCAGTCGTGCCTGACTCTTTGCAATCCCATGGACTATACAGTCCATGGAATTCTCCAGACCAGAATACTGGAGTGGGTAGCCTTTCCCTTCTCCAGGGGATCTTCCCAACCCGGGGATTGAACCCAGGTCTCCTGTATTGCAGGCGGATTCTTTACCAGCTGAGCCACCAGGGAAGCCCTCTAACACTTATGACCTAGATAATTTACTGGATTTTTCCAAGTCTCAAGTTTCCTTGTTAAAAAACAAGGTTGTGATAATAATACCTATGTTACAGGGTTGTTGTAAGATTTGGCTATTTAAACTACTGGCAATGTGCTGATGCTCAAAAAAATGCTTGTTTCCTTTTTCCCCTCAGAGGGTAAAAAAAAAGGCAAATAATCTTGCCTAAAAGGCAGCATGTTCTACATGTGACCTTGGTCAGCTTTTCACGCTGCTCCTGAATAGCAGCAAATCGACAAGCCGTCATTCATTACCCATTGGTGGCTGCCTGTGGATCTATTTGAACTTGTGTCTGTCCAATATGTGAAACGAAGAGTGGAAAAAATTGGTCATGTGCCATGCACTTTTACTTTTTAAAGCAAATATACTGGAAAGAGCCAATTAGGGCATATGGGCTGTTGATCTCCTGTAGTTGATTTAGAGGATGGGTTAGCCTAAATTAATGGAAATTCTGAATTACAGATCTTGAAGGCTTGAAGGAAAACAGAGCAGCAACCAGATCTGGGGTTGTTTTCTAGAGGATCCTTCTTGAATAAATAGCCACGAATGTTTCGCGATTTGATATTAGAAATCTTAAATTTCCCTTGTGGCTCAGTTGGTAAAGAATCCGCCTGCAATACAGGAGACCTGGGTTCAGCCCCTGGGTTGGGAAGATCCCCTGGAGAAGGGACAGGCTACCACTCCAGTGTTCTGGCCTGGAGAAATCCATGGACTGTATAGTCCATGGGGTCGCAAAGAGTCGGACACAACTGAGCGACTTTCACTTCACTTCAATATTTTGAAAGCGTTTCAGAAGTTCTCCAGAATACTGGAAACATCCACCCCATTTGCACTATTTCTGAAGATGGGGTTTGCACTGAAGAGGTCCTTGCTGAAGTGAAGGAACTCTCACAGAGCTGATGGAATCTCTTTTCATCCAATCAGGTTATGATAACTGCATCTTCAGTATAACTTGAAGAGCTCCCTCACCTAAAATCTAATAACGTATCTGTATTTTAACATGTGTGTTGCCGATTCCACTTTTTAAACTCAATCTACCGTCTATACTGCAGCAGGGTGATTTTGCCAAAACACACCTTCTTAAAAGCCTCGGGGAACTTCTCATCAGTGTCAGTGCCAGCCCAAATTCCTTCAGAGGACAGCCGGAGCCCTTCACAGCCTGGCCCCTCCACTTCAGCTGCCTCTCCTGCCCAGAGGGACCCCTTTCCTCTTTGCAGCCACACTAGAGAACTTCCTCATCTGGATGGACTCATGATATTCCCTCCCCTCTGCCACACCCTTCCCCCACAATGTGTCTCCTGGTCCTCCCCCTCCTTCAAGACGGAGCTCAGTTGCATCTTTCTAACGTCCCAATTTTCCCCTCACAGAACTCCTTCAACCCCCAGCATTTTTCTTCTCATCCTTCTCCTGCACCCGTTTCATGCACCTCACGGCTTGCATTCAAGTGGCTATTTACACTTAAATGACTTAAAACGGAAGAGAAATCAAATTTAGTTCCTTGCTGCCACTTGCAGCGTTTCAAATGCTCAGAACCCACGAAGTTGGTGGTGACCACCTTGGATGGCAGCAGCTGGAAACCTTCCATCACGGCAGGGAATTCTAGGCTTTGAGCTCCTGGTGGGGAGGGGCTCAGTCATTCACCATCACATCTCTGGTGGTCAGCAGAGTGGTCAGCACGTGGCAGACACTCAAGAAGCTTCTCTTGAACCAAAACAAACTGATTGGATGTGAGACTGTCTTCAGAGAAGCAGGCTCAGGGTCCCTGGGTCACCAGAGGTCATGGCATTCTGATGGTGGAGTGGAGGGAAGGAGTGGGAGTTTGGCTGGTACTCAGAGGGGAGGGAGCCCAAACCAGTGCAGAGTCATCTCTTTTTCTTTTTTTCTGGGTGGCATGTCCCAGCCAGGATTCTGTTACTATAGAGAGGGTGAAAATGGGTGTCAGGGAGAGCCCCAGATAGCTGCTGCCCTGGGGCCAGAGGACAGCGTAGGGGAGAGCGTGAGGCATGAAGTCTGAACTCCATGTGACTGAGATGGAGAGGCCGGGGAAGTAGGGGCTAGGGGAGTGGTAAGACTTTAGGAAGAGTCAAAAGCATTGCCACAGCTCCTTAGCTTCTGGTCCTTGGGGTGAGCAAAGGGAGTAGAATCCCCCCCACCCAACACCACCACTCTGGGTCCTTCGTGTACCTGGGAGGCCCCAGGCGGGAGATCTTTCTCCTTCTGGGAAGCGCAGACATGGATGCTCTGTTCCAGTTCAGAAGTACTTCCTAACCCAGGTTTTTGGCAGCCCTGGTGTTTCATTGTTCATTATTCATGAATAGACTTGACTTGGTTCGGAATTAAAGCTTCCATGCAGCAAATCTGGCCTGCAGAGGGGATGGCCGGGAACTCGCCTGTGTGGCTCTGGAACTGGCCCCTTCTCTCCGGAAAAATCCTCTCTGGGAATCTGTGCCAAGACCCGGTGAGTGAGAAATGACTTCATGATGTATCCAAAAATTGCATAACAAACTGTCTTTATAAATGGTATCAGAGGGGGAAGAAAAAAAGAGAGAGAGAGAAAGAAGGGAGTAACCCTTTCAGATCAAAAGCATTCTTTCTAAATATGAAGATGTTGGGGCCAAGGGAAGGTCAGTGCTGGGCCCCCGGGGCCGGGTTTCACCTGACTGGTGCTGTGCTCTTCCACATGTGCCCTACTGCCCACACAGCTGGCACACACATGACACCCTCCTGTGTGGATAGTTCAGGTCCCCACAGTCCTTCTGGGGGGACTTTAATTTTCTAACTCGGCATCCATGGTCTGCTTGGGGTCCCTGACTCAAGCTGTCTCCTTGGTGACCCATATTATCCTCGGAGCAGGAGGGTGAGCTGCACTCACGCCTGGGAGGTGATCGTGATGCAGTCCTGGTCCTTCTAAAGCCTTTTGTGCTGTGTTTAGTCGCTCAGTCGTGTCTGACTCTTTGCACCCTATGGACTGCAGTCCGCCAGGCTCCTCTGCCCGTGGGGGTTCTCCAGGCAAGAATACTGGAGTGGGTTGCCATGCCCTCCTCCAGGGGACTTTCCCAACCCAGGAATCAAACTGAGGTCTCCCACTTTGTGGATGGATTCTTTACCGTCTGAGCCACCAGGAAAGCCCAAAAATACTGGAGTAGGTAGCCTATTCCTTTCCAGGGGAACTTCCCAATCCAGGAATTGAACCAGAGACTCTCTCCAACCAGAGTCTCTCTCTGCTTCTCGGGCTTTGCTTGGTCTTCTATTCCTCCCTTGGTTGGCCCCTCGTGATGAAACCACCAGCATGGTTTCCAACAGCAAAGAGATGCTGTCTTCCTTCCCTAGTGGATCAGCTCTGTGGCCTCTGTGGCTTGCACTTCTGATCATCACCATCACAAAATTCTTTTAGGTTGCGAACCATCACAGTTGTTTCATTGCTGAAAATACACTTTGATTAGTTCCTCCAGGGAGACCCAAGATCACTGCCATTTTCCTGGTAAGCATCCCTGAGATCCAACTTGCAGAAAGTTACAGAATTAAGGGCCAGAGTGGGATTCTGAATCCAAGCCCATCAGATGATATGGCTCCGACCTGCTTCACTAGGTCATGCTAACTTACCCTGGGAGGGGAGGAAGGATAGCTCAGATAGAGAGGAGAGCTTGAGCTAAGTCAGAGAAACCTTAAACAGGAAGGTATGTTCCAGAAAATGCAAGTTATTCAGCACTGGGGGAGAAAAGTAAATGCAGTGTTGGGGGGAATGGAGTGAAGAACTGGGGGGAGAGGGTGATGGGGACTCAGTGGGACACTCAGGGACCAGCTTGGATAAGCTGTGGTCACATTTTGCTTTGAATCAGCTGGTTCACTCTGCGGTCTGGCTACTTGGCTGGAGGGTGGAGAACGGGGGCCGTTGGGCACGGCCTGTTTAGAAGGTGTGCTGGCTCCATCACTCCGAACTTGTGGTGTGACCTGGGAGTCACTTACCCTTTCTGGCCTCCAGTTTTCTCATCTGTAAAATACAAGCATCGGATGAAAAGAAGTTTTCACCAATCTCTTCACCATGGTGAGCCCGTTTATCTCATCTGCTAGCTGGACTACAGCAGGGAGACTCTTTTTATTTCCTGACGGACTTTGCATATTATTCCTCTGTGACACCAGGCCAAGCTCCTCTTTTTTGGGTAGTCTCAGCCAGTTGAGCACTTAGAACCTCTAATCAGCAGAGGTATCACCCCTTCCCACACCCCGCAAATCCAGGGCTGAGTCAATTTTGAGTGCAGGCCTCCCTTCCCACAAGGTGAGGTCCTGGCTTCAGGAAATACTGCCCTGGGGTCCAGACACTCAGGACAAGGCCGAAACATCTTGTCATGCCCCAGGATGTGGACCTCCTGCTGGCCGGTTTCTTGGGCCCAGGGACCCCTCTGGACCTTGGACGCTAACATGTCTCACATTTTGGAGGTGCTTTTGCGGTGGTGGGGGTAGGGGAGGGGGAGTTATACGTATTCAGATTTTACATTTAAACTATTTTTGTTGGAAAAATACCCCGTTCATACCCAAGAGAACAACGAAATACAGAAGAACAGCAAAAAGTCACTAAGCCTCCACCACTACCTTCCCTCTAAGGCCATCTATAAGGTGGCCCACCCAGCCACCCCTGGGCGCCTCTGCCCTGGCTCAGGGCTGCGCAAGCCCTCCTCCTCCTGGCTCCTCTGGTGCAAGCTTTGCCCATCTGCGGGCCTAGCACCTCCCAGGCACGGGGACCACCTCCGGGGTCGCCCTTGCTCCTCCTGGCCACGGCTAGATTAACTTCTGTCCCAAATGATGCACCGAAGACTCTCGAGTGGGAGACCAAAGGCGAACCCTTTTATTTAATAGCTTTTGGAGAAAGACTCAATCAGTACAAAACCCTTCTCCCTCCGGTGACCACCCTCGCCCCCCGCAGCCTCTCGCGTCTCCTTCCCGAGCCCTTCTGGGCAGGAACAAGCACGCATCCCACCTGTAACTTTTTAATGGCTCGAATGACTATATTCTAACTATTTCTGCTCTCTGCTTTTTTTCACTTGCCGCCGGGTCTGGGCGCTGGCTTTGTGCCAGCCCTGCGAGCCCCGCCTTCTTCGCTGGGGGGGTGTCCATGGTCACGGTCGCGCGTGCTGAGCGCGGGGGTCAGTTCCAGAGAGGTGTTCGCCTTCCTGCCCTGGAGCGCGTGACCCGGCCCGTGGTCTGAGCCACGGCCTCTCCCGCGGCCGGGCGGGTCCCCAGCTCGGCAGTTTGCGGGAACTTTCCCGGGCGCTCGCGCGCCAGCCCCGCGCGGGTTCCTCTGTGCGAAGCCTCTTTTTGGTTTTAAGGTCCCGAGTGGCGGCGGAAAGCCGCGAGAAGCGGATACGTGGGGAGCGGAGACCGGGAAACAGAACCCCGCGAGC
>NW_011495018.1:9112056-9144033 GCF_000754665.1 Bison bison bison | reverse complement strand
CCAGCCCAAGGTCGTTCCGCGCGTGGCGGTCCCTGGCCCTGGTCTATCCCGAAGCCCACCCCACCCCCTCCCGGGGGAACCCGGGGCCGGGGCCTCCGGCCCAAGGCCGCCTGCTGGTTGCCCCGCGGGGAACCACACCGTGCCAGGGCCTGGGGGACAAACAAGACGGGAATGTGGGCATAAAGAGGGTTGAGAAGTTCGGGGCTGGAAAAAGTGCTCAGTGCTGAGTGAGCCCCGGGGTTGGGACCACAAAGTCTCATTTCTGTGGCCTTCCTTCCATTCCTTCGCTTCATCCGCGCCCCCCTCCCGCCTCCCTAAAGATGAACAGGGTTCATGTTTCACATTAGCGATCTCCTGGTTGAAAAGTTTTAACTTTTTATTTGAAAGAGGTAGCCATGCCCTTGAGGCTCCCCAGTTTCTCCCCGCCCCAGGGTTTCCCGGTCAAGCACCGGTTTAAGGAGGTGTAGCGGGCACTGATGCCAGCGTCGCTTCCTGGGTTTTGAGCCAACCGCACAAAAATGAAAGTGGCTCGATTTGAATAAGCTGAGCCTGGATCAGGGGAAAGGCAGAGGCAAGGGTGAGGGGAGCGCGTTAGGGGTGAGGGAAAAGTGTAGCCCTTTCCCTCCTGAAGCATCTTTTCTGAATCAGTAAGACCCGTCCTGGCCGGGGAGTTGGGGGTAGGGGGAGCGAAGGGTGGAGCCATCCCTCTAACTCTCTCGCGGGACCTTCCCGAAGGTTGCTTCTCTCCAGTCCCGGAGACCATATGGAAAAACAATGCTGAGTTCAGCTCCGGCCAATCCAGCGGTGTGGGGACGGGCCAGCCCTGCTTGGCAGGGCACTTGCCCTCAGCCTGAAGGCTTCCTCCTCATCGCGGGCAGTGCATGGAGATGGGAAGAGGGGAGCCCAGCACCGGGCAGCTGGGCTAGGTTTTCTTGGTAGGCAAACGGTCTAGGACCAACCGGAGGCCTGGCACAGGCTGACGGGCCTGGGGAGGAGGGTGCCAGAGCCCTACAGGTAAAACGCAGAACCTCTGCCCTCAGGAAACAGCCTAGTTAGAGGGTGGAGGAGACCTATTCCAGAGAGAAGTGAACCTGCCCAGTCTGGGTGTGGGCACCACAATGATGTGTATTGGGTGCCCATTCGGTGCCCCAGTCCCTGGGCTAGGTGTGTTACACGTGTGACCACACTCGGCCTTCACAGCCTCAAGAGGAGGGAAGTCATTTCCATTTAACAGGTGGAACAACTAAGGATGAATTATATGTCCAAGGTCACTCAGCTGGAATTTGAACCCAGACAGCCTTATTCAGAAGCAACCCAATGCTTTACCTGGCTGGGGGAACGGACGCTGGGGAGGGTAAAGGAAGTTTTGGGAGGCCCCAAACTGCATCCCAAGTGGAGTGGGGGGTGCAGGCTGAGCCCAGCCTTGTTTGGTGAGTAGATTGGTGTGGCTGGGGAGGCATCGGGGTGACCCAGGCTGGTGGCGCAGAGTCCCAGGGCCAGAGAGGACGGGCTGGGTTGTATTCCTGAGCCAGGCAGCTCACAACAAAACAAAACAAAAAAGCTGGATAGGACGAAGCTAGCGGTGGAAAGCAGACCACACCAGGGCGCAGAGACATGATGCATGCCATAATTTGGGTGTGAGGTGATTACTTTAAAAAAGCACATTGCATGTTTTTTTTTGTCAAAAACAAGCCAGCTGTTACTGTTTGTAGTGTCACGGCACAGGATCCTGAATAACTGGCACTATTGGAGCCCCAGATTGATTGCCAGCGAGGTGGAGTCACTTAGCAAGTTTTGGAGTTGGCGGAGTCATTAAGAGTCACTGTGTGTGTATGTACGGAGAACAGGTCGTCTGCTGCTGGCCAGCAAGCCCGCAGCAGGCTCTGGGGAGAGCCAGAGAGGGGACGGCCCCGGGAGGACGAGCGTGGTGAGAGGAGAGAGAGACAGAGGGTGCAGAGCGGTTCTCCCCTGTCCTTCTTTCTTTCTGCAAATATTTACTGAGCTCCAGCATGCATCCAGCACTGTGTGTGTGTGTGTGTGTCTGCTGGACAAATGGGAGGCACCTGGCAGATGCGTGTGTGGGGAGGATGTTGAATGAACAAATGAATGGAAGACGAAACCAGAGGTACTGGAGATCCATGGCCACCCAGCCCTTCCTTCCTCAATGAAAGGTTTTGCTTTTGCTGCCCTTCTCTGCTCCCCACCCCTCCCTGCCACCCCTCCATCCTTGCATCCAGCCCGCTGCCCTTGACTTTCCAGAGGTACCTCTGAGGACTGGAGCCTGGCTTCATTCAGTCGAAGCCTTGCCCACAAGCAGGTCACCTGAAGTCATTGTTCAGCGCGGTGCACTGGCCGCCGGCTCTGGCTCCGAGGCTTGGCCGGAGCGTTCCTTTAGCCGGAGTGGCCGTGGGAGGTCTTTTGGAGGAGGCCCCGCCATTGGATTGGCAGCCTGGAGTTGGAGCGAGCCATGTGAGGATGTGGGGAAGGAGCTCCCTGGGCAGGAGCGGCTCTGCCAGTCCTGGGATCACAAGGAAGGTTTGACTGGGGCAGAGACAGAGAGGGCAGGGCAGGCAGGGGGGGCTCGTGAGCAGCCCGTGGGAGTCTCGGCGGATCTTTGAATGGTGGGATGTGTCCCCATTCAAAAGAGAGCATTTAAAAAAATATATATATATATTTTAAATTTATTTATTTTAATTGGAGGCTAATTACTTCACAATAGTGTAGTGGTTTTTGCCATACATTGACATGAATCAGCCATGGGTGTACATGTGTTCCCCATCCTGAACTCCCTCCCACCTCCTTCCCCATCTCATCCCTCGGGGTCATCCCAGTGCACCAGCCCTGAGGGCCCTGAAAAGGGAGTGCTTTCGTTTGTGTGCTGTTTCACAAAGACTTCAGAGAGGGTCTCTAATCATGGTTCTGGAAATGAGGGCACATTGTCGATTTCAGAAATCAATGCTGCTGTCAAAGTTTGGCTGGGAAAGTGTACAGTTATACCAGAGATTAGAGAGCCGGTGTCTTCCACCAGGAACTGATTGGATTAGTTTAAAGCAGAAACCCTACACTGGTCAGGGGATTACAAAAAAAAGAAGAAAGGGATTGCAAATAATAATAATCTGATAATAAGGGCTAATATATATATTTCATGCTTGTTCTGTGCCAGCCCTGTGCCAACCCATTTGATCCTCCCAGCAGTCCCATGAGGAGTGTGCTGTCATCCTCCCCGGGTGACAGCTGGGAGACAGAGTCGCAGAGCTGTGCCTTGCCCAGGACTTGAACCCGTGCATCTGGTCCACAGCCCATTCATAATCACTCTGTGCTGTTGACAGAGAAACTGAGATTATAAGCCAACCCCAGCTAAACCGAAGCAAATAGCTGGAATAAACAGAGCTCCAGATGGCCGTGGCCTTGAGATGAAGCACAGGACACGTCACATCGCTCGCTCCACCAGCACAGCAGCTGGAGGACATGGTTACCCCCAGATGCCATTAAGGCAGCTCTTGCCGGAAAAAAAAAAAAAAAAAAAAAAAGCACAGGGGGAGCTGTACTAGAGATATTTCCAAACCAGAGCCTTGGGCCCCAGACTGTTCTTAGGCAGAGAAAGGCTTCTTTGGATTCCCAGACATTGCAAAAAACTAGCCAGGCTCTCTGACCGGTCTCTGCTGAAAAACGGACAGGAAGCCAGGAAAGAGGCCCAAAAAAGACTCCCCAAGTATCAGAAGCCTAATCTTTTTTCTCCTCCTCGTACACAGTCCAGGAATGCACCCCACCCCTGCCTCAAACAGCAGCCCCGAGCCCAGAGGTCTTGAAGCCCAGGGACTCCCCATCTTGGTTCCACCCAAGGCCTGACAAGGAAGGGATTCTGGTGGAGGCTGGCCACGCATTCCTGGTGAAGAGCCACCACCGGCTTAGAAGTAATTTATAAGAGCTTTGCTCACTCTGGTTGGTTATCTTCTTTGGCTCTCTGTTGGTCTTGCTGTGCTGTGCTTAGTCACTTGGTCGTGTCCAGCTCTTTGCGACTCCTTGGACTTCTCTGCCCCCAGGGCTCCTCTGTCCTTGAGGATTCTCAAGGCAAGCGTACTGGAGTGGGTTGCCGTACTGTCTTCCCGGGGATCTTCCCAACCCAGGGATCAAACCCAGTTCTCCCTCACCGCAGGCAGATTCTTTACCGGCTGAGCCACCAAAGAATTAAAATATTAAGGTTTCATAAAATTGGTAAGCCAAGTGTCTAGAAGCCAAGCGTTTGAGTAACTTCTTCAAGAATTATTTCTTTTCCTTAAGTTATTGAGAGTTAAAGCCAGGGTTGGCGTTGATGCCTGTAGCCCATCTTGGGCCTGGGGGCCTTGTTCTGCAGCTTTGTGCCAGCGGCTGCTATTCCCCCGTGACCACTGTGGAGACATGTCTAGACACAGGAGGTGAGCTGCATTGAGCCTGGTGGTCCTCCCTGTGCCCCAGGGGCTCTGAAGCTGGGCTGCAGGTGTCCTCTGGAGCAAGATCCCTCCTGGGTCTTTTCTCTTTCCTTCCCCATCTTCTCTGCTATTAAAAAGAAAGAAAATTAATGTCAACAGAGAAACTGTGACATGTAGCCATCCCAAATGCTTTTCTGAAAGGCTTCCATTGAAGAGGCATGTCTATTGCTGCTGGAAGGGCTCAGATTTCAGCTTTTAGAATTAATGACATGAGTTCTAAGTTCATTCAGAGCATTTATTGAACACCTACTGTGTACTCAGAGGGTCCAGGTAAAAGGACCCTCTACCTGGTAAGTAAGGTAAGTAAGGCTGGGTAGTCCATGATGTCAAGGAATTTGTAGTAGGTTGTATCACACCCAGCTTAAGGAGTCTGATCAGTTCAGTTCAGTTGCTCAGTTGTGTCCAACTCTTTGCAACCCCATAGACTGTAGCACGCCAGGCTTCCCTGTCCATCACCAACTCCGAGTTTGCTCAAACTCATGTCCGTTGAGTCGATGATGCCATTCAACCATCTCATCCTCTGTCAACCCATTCTCCTCCTGCCTTCAGCCTTTCCCAGCATCAGGGACTTTTCTAATGAGTCAGTTTTTCGTATCAGATGGCCAAAGAATTGGAACTTCAGCTTCAGCATCAGTCCTTCCAATGAATATTCAGGAGTGCTTTCCTTGAGGATTGACTGGTTTGATCTCCTTGCTGTCCAAGGGACTCTCAAGAGTCTTCTCTGGCACCACAGTTCAAAAGTATCAGTTCTTCAGTGCTCAGCTTTCTTTATGGTTCAACTCTCACATCCATACATGACTACTGGAAAAACCATAGCTTTGACTAGATGGACCTATGTCGGTAAAGTGATGTCTTTGCTTTTTAATGTGTTGTCTAGGTTTGTCATAGCTTTTCTTTCAAGGAGCAAGCATCTTTTAATTTTATGGCTGCAGTCACCATCTGCAGTGATTTGGAGTCCAAGAAAATAAAGTCTGTCACTGTTTCCATTGTTTCCCCATCTATTTCCCATGAAGTGATGGGACTGGATGCCATGATCTTAATTTTTTCAATGTTGAGTTTCAGGCCAGCTTTTTCACTCTCCTCTTTCAGTTTCATCAAGAGGCTCTTCAGTTCCTCTTCACTTTCTGCCATACGGATGGTGTCATCTGCATATCTGAGGTTATTGATATTTCTCCCAGCAATCTTGATTCCAGCTTGCGCTTCCTCCAGCCTGGCATTTCACATGACGTACTCTGCATGTAAGTTAAATAAGCAGGGTGACAATATACAGCCTTGACGTACTCCTTTCCCAATTTGGAACCAGTCTGTTATTCCATGTCTGGTTCTAACTGTTGCTTCTTGACCTGCATACAGATTTCTCAGGAGGCAGGTCAGGTGGTCTGGTATTCCCATCTCTTGAAGAATTTTCCACAGTTTGTTGTGATCCACACGGTCAAAGACTTTAGCATAGTCAATGAAGCAGACGTAGATGTTTTTCTGGAACTCTCTTGAGTCAGACCACCACTTTCTAAGGGGATGACGTCTCTTACGTGACAGATTCTCTCAGTTTCAGTTTCTTCATCAGTAAAATCATAATAAAAATAATGGTGCATACATACCTATGTCATAGGATTGTTGGAAGATGGAAGCAGCTAATTATATGAACTCAGTGCTTAGAACCGTACCCAGTGCATTACTAGAACTGGATCCGTATTAGTGGTCATAATCAGCATCAGCATCATTTTCATGGAGCTAGCCAATGAGGAGCCAGCTCAGTGGAGGTAGTGCTGTCATGATGTCTTCCTGGGGATAAGGTGGGAGGCATCACAGAGGATGAGGGTGACGCCAGCCCTGTGTCCTGGAGGCTGACTTGGGGTTTGCTAACAAATATGTTAGGAAAGCTTCTCTGGACAGAAGGACTCAGACGCCACCTTGCCTGTCACCCTTTGAATCCCCAGTCACGGTCTGCATCATCTAGGAAGCTTGTGATTTCTCTGGACTGAAGAGCTGCTTGTCTGGAACACCTGGGATTTTCCAAATGTCATCTGGTTCACCCTTCCTCGGGTTTGTGATGCCCAGGACAGAGCAGTACATAGAAACCCTGAGACCCTCTTGATTGATGCTCCATTTGTTTTCCATGCTTCAGGAATTCCTTACGAGGAAAGATTTGTCGCAAAATTGAGAGTCCATGGGTGGCCTATTATTTTAGATCCCCTGGACAAATTGTCATGTCAGCACTTGCCATAAAAGCAGTCCTACCCAGCGTCATGTGACAGCAGCTGGGCCCTCATCAGGAGGTAATTATATCTCCTTGGGCACATGGTGGTTTCAGAGGGCACATTGTTGTGGCTGGAATTTTCGATAGTTTTCAAATTTAAATAAGCTCTGTCTTAATGAGTCAGAGCCTTGTGCAATATTTTCAAACCTCAGGAAACATCTTTCTCATTAGTTGTGCAATCTGATCTCGAGAAGAAGACGGTAGGCCTGTGTGCCTGATGAATTTTTTTCCCTCCAAGTCTGGCAAGATCTGCAGTAGAGTTCCCTTGCACACAGTCTCAGGCGAGATTTGACTTGGTCATCCAACAGTTGAGTCATCTTACACCCCGTGACTAGGAGAGCCCTCTCTTTGTTGCCAGTATTCCAAGTGGTCGTCACCACTTGGTGGGGATGGATGGACACAGAGGGTTTTGCCAGCTGGGGTTGCCCAGGCCAATGGCTGCCAACTGGATACAGAGGAGCAAAGGCTCAGCACTCGGCAGTCACAAGTGCTTCTCTCTGGCAGAGACTGAGCTAGCCTGGGGGAGAGGGGAGAAGGGTTGGTGTTCTCCTGGACAGCCAGGTGCTGGGCAGCAGCACTGGACGGAACCATGACCAGGAGAGCGCCCACTGCCGGGTACTTCCTGGGAGCTGGATGCTGTGCTCTTGGTATCATGGGCCCACCTCCTGCGTCCCTCATCGCCACCCAGGGAGAGAGCACTGTTATCTCACTGTCCAACTGAGGAGTAGATGAGGCTCCGAGAAGTGAGTAATAACTCTCAAGGGCTACTCAGGAGAGGGAGGTGGAGCCAGAATTTGAACCCAAGTCTGCCTCATTTCCCAACTATTCTTGAGACATCTTTGACTCAAGCATTACTTAGAAGCATGTTATTTAATCTCCAAACCCTTGGGGATTTTCCAGCTCGCCTTCTGTTATTGATTTCTGGTTCAGTTCCTCTGTGGTCTAAGAACATACTCTGTGTGATTTCTGTTCTTTTAAATTGGTTAGGATGTATTCTTTGGTCCAGAACCTGGTGTCTCTTGGTGAATGGTCCGTGTGAACGGCAGAATTTTCTGGTGTTGTTGGATGGAGTGTTTTGTAAACATCATTTAGGTCTAGTGGATTGATAATGCCATTTGGGTCAACTGCATCCTTACTCATTTGCTGCCTACTTGGTCTATTGGTTCATGAAAGATAGGTGTTAATGTCTCCGGGGTCTATTCTGGAGCTCAGAACTGCTGTCTCCTAGGGCTGTCTCCTCCATCCTCTGACGAGTACAACTGTGTGCACACACCTTCCACGACCCCTCTCTAACCACATCAACTCTCCACCTTCATGTTTTCTGGGATCCTGTGGACAAAGACCCCTCCTTTCCTGCAGAGACGCTGTTGACTGGTCAGAACCACCAGTTGGCTTGTGGACAGAATCCCAGAGCTCGAAATCTGAGTGTGGAAGGTTCTCGAAGGTCCCATAGCCCAACCCTTCACCTAAGAGAGAGGCACTCAAAGGGAACATGACTCTCACAAGCTGCTTAGCTCACTGGGGCAGGAGGGTTGGTGGGCTGG
Source organism: Bison bison bison (assembly GCF_000754665.1). NCBI lineage: Eukaryota > Metazoa > Chordata > Mammalia > Artiodactyla > Bovidae > Bison > Bison bison. The sequence goes on along the minus strand of NW_011495018.1, from coordinate 9,135,763 downwards.
TGTGGGTTCCACACTGGAGCCCTTCGCTCCTCAGCTGTCCCTTCCTGCTAAAGCAGGGGGCTGTTTGGGAGAGGCTGGGGTCCACACACACCATTTCCATGAGGCAAGGAGACAGTGGGCACTTTCATTTAGTCTCTCATTACTGCTGCTGCTGCTGCTAAGTCGCTTCAGTCGTGTCCGACTCTGTGTGACCCCAGAGATGGCAGCTCACCAGGCTCCCCCGTCCCTGGGATTCTCCAGGCAAGAACACTGGAGTGGGTTGCCATTTCCTTCTCCAATGCATGAAAGTGAAAAAATAAAGTGAAGTCGCTCAGTCGTGTCCTACTCCTAGCGATCCCATGGACTGCAGCCCACCAGGCCCCTCCATCCATGGGATTTTCCAGGCAAGAGTACAAAATGATGCTAAAGAAAGCTTCCTCCACCCCCACCAAAAATAATCTGCTTGGATTGGAAGATGATCAAAAGGCTATCCATATAATGACTGACTTCTCCTCTCAAGAGTTCTAAGCACCTATTAATGCCCTTGAACCATAATTACAGTCCTCCTGCTAAAAAGAAAAAAGTCAGTATAAATATCATAGTGGACATGCCAGATAAGTCAGGGCTGAGATGCTTCAATATCTTTTCACTGTGGTTTGATTTTCTTTGGGGCAAATATACCAAGATTTTCCTCTCTCAGTATAAAGGCTCTTTTTAATTTATCTTCACCATGCTGCCTAGACATCATGGGAAATGCTTTGATGGCATATTACACTATACCAGTTTTTGAAAATTATACTTTAATCACATCAAAAAAATAAATAAAAAAGAATAAAAAAGATCTAGGATTCCACCGTTATTCCAGCAGCTTCATTGTTTCTGTCCCGAGTGTTATCACCGTTTGCTTAGCTAGTCCTTTTTATGTTCATTTGGGCTGTGTTTTCCCCAAACCAAACATTTTTTGTGTTTATGGCTTTCTGTATCTGGTTATTCTTTAGGGATAGATACTAAAAAGCACAGTGACTGGATTAAAGGGTGACAGTTTTTATGGCCCATGGTGTACGTTGCCAAATTATTTTCCAGGGGATTGTACCCATATTTGTTGCCATTGGCTATAGAATTAACCATCTCCTAAGTTACTGAAAGCTGCGGCAACCAGGAAGAAACTGTCCCCAAAGAAATCCATCAGGATAAATGGAATACAATGGTACTAAACCACTCTACTCCATCAATAAATTACCTGGTATGTCTGTACGTGACTTTTATTCTCAGGTCGACTGCTTTTAGGAGATAAATAACGTTTGGGGTATTAAAAATGAGAACTTTTAAAATTTGATTTTACCTGCTGAACGTGAAAGAAAAGAAAGTGAAGTTGTCCGACTCTTAGCGACCCCATGGCCTGTAGCCCACCAGGCTCCTCCATACATGGAATCTTCCAGGCAAGAGGACTGGAGTGGGTTGCCATTCCCTTTTCCAGGGGATCTTCCTGACCCAGGGATCGAACCCTGGTCTCGAATGTCGCAGGCAGACACTTTACTGTCTGAGCCTCCAGGGCTGTCTGACCTAATGGGGACTGTGTGGCCCAATGTTTGTGTTTTGCCTGTGGGGCCGGGACCAGCAGGGGGCTGTGAAAGCCCAAGGTCACAAACCAGGCTGTGACAGAGGCTGAGTGCCTGGACGCCCAGCCCAGGGCTCTCTGCTCTCAGTCTCCCGGATGCCGACTCAGTTCAGGATGCAGAAGGAGGCCAGACTGTTTGTGCTTGTTTGGAAAAATGAACAATATGTTTACTGGAATGTTTGGTTACACATAGACCAAAATACAACAGAAGCTGCATATGTAAAATACAATTTTCCAGTAGCCACAATAAAGAAGTAAAAAGAAACTGACTTTCCCCCTTTTTTTATGCAGTTCTACTGAGATATTATTCGCCTACCATAAAATTCACCCCTTTAAAGCAGACAGATCAGTGTATTTACCGACTAGTGCCAACTGTCATCACTGTGTAATCCTAGAATACTTTCATCACTCCGAAAAGCAACCCAGTACCCATTAGCCGTCACTCCATACTTCCCAGAATTCTGCCCTCGGATCCATGAATCTGCTTTCTGTCTCTATGGATTACCGTGTTCTGGACATTTCATATAAATGGAATCATACATCTGTGGTCCTTTGTAACTACCTTTTCTCACTGACTGTAATATTTTCAGGGTTCATCCATCTTGTGGGTGTCCGTGCTTCACCTTGTTTTATGACCAAATAATATTCTGTTGTGTGAATATAGGAAGGCCAGACTTTTATTTTATCCCCTCTTCCTGATTAGGGTTTCCCTAATCCCAGCCCCAAACGTCACTTTGAAAGTCTAGACAGCCGAGGCGGCCCAGAAGAAGCTGGAACACAGGCTGCAGGAAGCCAAGATGGAAAATAAGAATACTCTATAAGGATGGGAATTACGTACTGAAAGGGAAAGATCAGGAAATACACTTTTCATATATATTAGGTCGTATAATTTTTTCAGGAGCTGGAAAGGATGTTGGAAATGGTTTAGTCATCCCCCTCATCTTACTGATGAGGTAACTGAGGCCCAGAGAAGGGAAGTGGCTCGTCTTGGGTCTTAAGACCCACTTTTTACTTCTCACTTGAGCCAAAGATTTCTTCTGAGTTTTGTCTCAGTTTTACAAGTTCCCCTCCTCTTAACCGGAGGACGGTTTACTGTTTAGCCGCTAAGTCATGTCCAACTCTTTGAGATCCCCTTTGTTGCCTGCCAGGCTCCTCTGTCTGTGGGATTTCCCAGGCAAGAGTACTGGAGTGGGTTACCATGCCCTCCTCCAGGGGATCTTCCTGATCCAGGGATTGAACTTGCATCTCCTGCTTGGCAGGTGGATTCTTTACCACGGAGTCACCTGGGAAGCTCGAGGATACTGCCTATCAGCAAATGGGCAGAAGGGGTACCTCTCTGGATGGTCCCTACCCGGATGGAGGGTCTTGGTTCACCATCACATCCTTTTCCTCACACTTTCCCATCTTCTAACCCCAAGCACCGGGCCCACCCCTCTCCACCAGGACCTGCAGGAGGATGGCTGCTGACAGCTCAGGAGCGTGTCCCAGGCCCTTCATCGACAGACTGGTCACCTCCAAGCCTGCTGCTTGAGGCTGGAGGCTTCTCGGAAGCCTGAACTGCCTTGGCCACTTCAGACACAACAAGCAGGAGGAGCTGGAGCAGGAAAAGAACCGGGCTGAGAAATCTGGGAAGGTCAAGACCAGAGCCAGATGCTTATCAGGAGGAAAGTTAATAGTGTTTTTGTGAGCTGAGCAGTCAGCCATTTCCCCAAAGATAATAATAGACACATCATGCTGGGTGTTCAGGAGACTTCTGAAAAAAGAAATCGTGTGGTGGAATGGATTGGAAACTCTTTTTTTTTTTTTCCCCTAATACGTCAAACAGGTCAGGAAAAAAAAAAAAAAAAAACTATGAAAGGCAACAATACCCAACAAACCCAAGCATTCAGTATGGGTATGCAAGCGAGGACTTTTTTCTTTTTCGCCAGTGAGACTGAAAAGCGATTATCAATGACAGGCACCTTTAAACATAGACGCTTTGTTCTGGAAAAGGCCTTTTACCTTTTACCAGTAAAGTTGAAACTGCAGAGAACTGGGCCTTGCTTATAGCTGACTGGCCAGCTGGCCGGGCGCCCCCTGAAAGCCGTTCCTCCTCCTTGGGGGAGGCTGTCTTAGACTTGTTTGGGTTGTCTCTCTCCTCCTTTACTTCACCTGCCCGAGTCTTTTCCAGCATCATCGGTGGCAGCCTTGGCCCAGCCCCTACAAACAGGCACTCTCTCAGGGCACATGGAGGTGGGGGACGAGTTTGCAGTCTGAGGTCTGGCGTCAGGCAAGCTTTTCCCACTCTGAGCCGTCTGGGAGACTGTGCCGGAAAGCCAGGAGCTGCCAGACCTTGAAAGTGCCAGTGCGGACTGGAAATCGAGGCCAGGCTCCCCGGCTCCGCCCGGTCTTCCTCCTTTATTCAGTAGGAGCCGAAAAATGGGTCACACGTAACTCTCCTCCATTTTGCTTTTTTATTTCTCTGCAAAAGAGAGAGTGTAGTGGTCCTCCATCCAATTGTGAATTAAAAAAAACAAACACAAAAAACAGTTGCTACCTGTGAATATTCAGATTTTTGCCACAAGAATGGGGCTGAGGGCCTTTGGCCCTGGGACCCTGGGTTCCAAAGCTGTGTCTTTTTTCTGTTGCGTGCTTCCTGACGTTTGCAGACAGTGGCCCTGATGATGTACAGGATTTCCGGGTGGATTTTAGACCTCAGTCGGCCACCTCGGCCTCAGTCAAATGATGCTTCTGTCTCCCTCCTGTGCATTTTCCCTGCAGGGCTCAGAGAAACCTAGCTGCACGGGCCCCTCTGCCCTGGAATTTGCAGTCACAGCACTGATTAGAATGGGGGTCTGATTTCCTGGAATGTGCAAGGTCTCGCTTCTGTCTCTGCTGCCTCCACGCTCCAGACCAGCACGGGGCCAGACTCCGCATTGGAGCCATGGCTGACACATGTCCTTGGAATCTAATGGAGCGGGGCAGACAGAATGCAGTCGCTCAAACTGAAAACATGGAGAAAATGAGTCTGGCAAGGCATCTTTGCCACCTTCGCTAGGTGATGCTTTTTTCTTCTCCTCCAGGCAAGTGCTCTGCCAAAAAGGAGGCCCCATCCTCTTTGCGGACTTCCCAGGTAGCTCAGCGGTAAAGAATCTACCTGCCAATGCAGGAGACACAGGTTCAACCCCTGGTCCAGGAGGATCCCCTGGAGAAGGAAATGGCAACCCACTCCAGTATTCTTGCCTGGGACATCCCATGGATGGAGGAGTCTGGTGGGCTACAGTTCATGGGGTTGCAAAGAGTCAGTTATGACTCAGCAACTAAACAACAATCCCCTTTTCACATCCCAGGTCATTATCCATTAGGAACCTGTTTAAGTCAGTGTCTCTCCTGACCCTCAGGGGGAAGGTAGTCCAAGGTCAGTGGAAGAGGAGGAGGCGTCCTGAGCTCCTCTGGCGCCCTGGCTCCTTTACCTGCCGCCTGCCTGCTGTTCCTTCTCCCCCTCAGCTGCCAGTCCTTCTCCTCCTGTGCCCCTCGAGGTAACGCTCAATCCATCGTGCACCCTCACAAAGAGAGCTTTGCTCAGTGAGAAAAGCATCCTTGTGCCTCCCCGGGATGCGGACCAGCCGCTCTCCCAGCTGTGCGGTGTCAGGTTACTTAACCGCCTGCCTCCTGGTGCAGCTCCACGCGCCTACATACCTGGTCCAGCTGGGGCCCTGGGTGCCCACACTCCGCCAGAGGTGTGGAGGCCCGCCATCCAAAGTCCTGATGTGGGGGGCGGCGTGGCAGGGCTCGCCGCTCACGGTAAAGCTCAGTCTTTCAGCTTCTGTCTCTTCACGGTGCCGGCGGCTTGCCTTGGCCTGCAGCCCTCTCCCTCTCTCGGGTCTGTTCTGGCTCCGTCAGGAGCTGGGGGGCCTTTGGCTCAGGGCAGTATGATGCCCGACATCCCTGTCCCCCACCCCTACCCAGCCTTGCCAGGATCCACTTGGCTTCGTGGTAAAGGTTCTGACTAGTGAGTGGAACCGGACGGGTGAGACTGGGCCGCTGGGCCCATGTGGATGGTGTGCGAGTGATAATTTCCTCCTGGGGATGAGGGGCCCTCTCTCACTTGGGCCTGGATTTATTTACCAAGCAAGTAACCTCTTTGTAGTTACTTTTAATCTTGCCCTACTAGGGACAAAGAAATGTTCACATGTGACCCTGGGACCCTCTATAGATGAATAAGGGGACAGCCTTGGGCATACACCTGCTGGCAATACATTCCGAGGGGTCACTGGTTTCTAGGCCTGAATCTAGGCTGGTTCTTGGAAGATGGGGGCTCCAGAGACTGGCCTCCTATGGGGCACACCCTCTTGGGGTACTTTGACTGTGGGAGGGTGGCTGACAGGTGAGGAGTGCATCCCAGACCCCTTATTCAACTGAGCTGTTTCTAAGGCTATTTAAACTTTCCCTGACACCCACTGCAAGCCTGCTGTGCTTGCTCCTTTATTTACCGTTTCTGAGCCTATGGGAGACTGGCTGGCTGTGCCTGCTGGTGGCCAAGAGAAATTTCCCAAGGCTTCCGGGCAGACAGCAGTGGTGGGTCCAAGCTGGCATCTCAGGGGTAATTACTCCTCCTGGTCCTTCCAATGAAAATGGAAAGGTTTTCCAACCTCTGTACAATGCATTTGTACCCTTGCCTTAATAAGAACTTTGATTACTTATGCCCAGGTACTCTCAAGGAAGAGAGGGCTGGACCCAAAGTGCTCCGGGGACTGCGTCGAGTGCAGGAGAGCCAGCCGTGCAGGACGGTGGCTGCCCTGATTGGTCTGCCACAGCCCCTTGGCGAGTAGACCCTGGACGAATCCAGCCATCATTTTGTCTGAGTTCCTTTCTCCCTATTTTGTCCTTTCCCCTTTGTTGGTGTTAACTCACTGAGTCGTGTCTCACTTTGTGACTCCAGGGACTGCAGCATGCCAGGCTTCCCTGTCCTTCACTATCTCTGCTCAGACTCATGTCCATGGAGTCGGTGACGCCATCCAACCATCTCATCCTCTGTTGTCCCCTTCTCCTCCTGCCTTCAGTCTTTCCCAGCAGCACCAGGGTCTTTTCCAATGAGTTGGTTCTTTGCCTCAGGTGGCCAAAGAATTGGAGCTTCAGATCCAGCATCAGTCCTTCCAATGAATATTCAGTGTTGATTTCCTCTAGGATTGACTGGTTTGATTTCCTTGCAGTCCAAGGGACTCTCAAGAGTCTTCTCTTAGCACCACGGTCCAAAAGTATCATTTCTTCTTCACTTAGTCTTCTCTATAGTCTAACTCTCACATCCATACATGACTACTAGAAAAACCATAGCTTTGACTATGTGGACCTTTGTGGGCAAGGTGATATCTCTGCTTTTTAATATGCTGTCTAGGTTTTGTTGAAACTTGCCTTCCAAGGAGCGAGTGTCTTTTAATTTCATGGCCACAGTCACCATCTACAGTGATTTTGGAACCCAAGAAAATAAAATCTGTCACTGATTCCAGTTTTTCCCCTTCTGTTTGCCATGAAGTGATGGGACCGGATGCCATGATCTTAGTTTTCTGAATTTTGAGTTTTAAGCCAACTTTTTCACTCTTTTCTTTCACCCTCATCAAGAGGCTCTTTAGTTCCTCTTCACTTTCTGCCATTAGAGCGGTATCATCTACATATCCGAGGTTGTTGATGTTTCTGCTGGCAATCTTGATTCCAGCTTGTGATTCATCCAACCTGGCATTTCACAAGATTTACTGTACATAGAAGTTAAATAAGCAAGGTGACAATATATAGCCTTGTCGTACTCCTTTCCCAATTTTGTCAGTTGTTCCATGTCCAGTTGTAACTGTTGCTTCTTGACCCAAATACAGGTTTCTCAGGAGACGTGTAAGGTGATCTGGTCTTCCTTTCCCCTATGTGCTATCAGTTGTCAGGACCGGGCTGTGCTATAATTAGTAGTCTTTAAAGTGTGACTGTCTTTGTGTGTGCTTGTAATCAGTCGTGTCTGACTCTTTGTCATCCCATGGACTATAGCCCACCAGGCTCCTCTGTCCATGGCATTTTTCAGACAAGAACACTGGAGGAGGTTGTTATTGCTTCCTCTAGAGGATCTTCCTGACCCAGGGATTGAACCCATGTCTCCTGTATCTCCTAGCCTTGTAGCCAGATTCCTTACCCACTGAGCCATCAGGGAAGTCCATGACTATGCTGGAGACGCAGGAGACGCGTGTTCAGTCCCTGGGTCTGGAAGATCCCTTGGAAAAGGAAATGGCAACCCACTTCAGTATTCTTTCCTGAAAAATCCCATGGACAGAGGAGTCTGGTGGGCTACGTCAATAAGGTCACAAAGAATCAGACACAGCTGAGTGTGCACGAACCATCATGACAATATTTGGTGGCATTTAAAGTTGAAGAAATTAGGTGAAAAATCACAAATGAATTCTTCCCTTTCTCTGTGGAGCCAGGAGGGACCTTGGAAGCCCCCAGTTGAGCCTCCATATTTTACAGTGGAGGAATCTTCGGCTCGAGGGGCTTGCCTGAAGTTGTGCGGTTTGCCTCGTGGAGAGTGAACTGGGCCAGGCACCTTGGATCATGGGAGATAGACACCTGCCTTCCAGCACACAGGGTGCTTCCTCGGCTCCTAGACAGGCTGAGTCTGCCTAGGCTCAGCCAGACGACGGCATCATCTCCAGCAGGTCCTGAGCTGTGGCATCATAGCAAAGCAGTGTTGTTCTTGTAGTCTTTAATTCAAGTTTTGGTAGATTTCCCTAGTTGTCTGGAGCTTTCACAGGGTTAGAATGTCTTAGAGACCATCACTCCTGCCCTTCTTAGTTTTCTGTTGCTGGTGATAAAGGACCACAAACGAAGCAGCTTTAAAACCACCCAAAGTCGTTATCTCGAGTGACATGAAAAGGTCCCCAGGCACAGTTCCCTCTGCTCATTGCTTCCCTGGGCTGAAACTGAGACATTGCCCAGGCTCAGGATTCTCTTCCAAGCCCACTGGTCGTGGACAGAATTCACCTCTTCGTCTTTACAGTGAGATCCCCGTGTTGTCGCTGCCTCCAGATCAGGGAGCTACTGATGCTTCTCAGCTCTTCACAAGCACTTTGGATTTTAAATCAGATGAGGTTGGAATATAGGCAGGGTCTGCTTCATGGGTGTGTAATCTATTCAGAAGGACCCCCACTCCTGACTTAATGCTCTGCTCACCATCCTGGAGTTCTTGATAATTTTGAAACAAGGGGGTCCCTGCATTTTCCTTTTGCCCTGGGCTCTGCAAATTATCTAGCTGGTTCTGAATGTGGGACAGGGCATTAAAATGCCAGTGATTTGACCAATCTGCTCCTGCAACTGATTTGAATTTTGAGAACATGCTGTTCCTGTTGAATAAAGGGGGATTTATTTCTTTTCCCTAGAATACACTGCGTTCTGTTTTCCAAATTAGCCCTACTTATCAACCCTGTGGAGAATTTGGAAAGCACGATTGTTCTTGCTGGAAGCAAAGGTTGGCTTGTTAATCCTAAATCCTGGCTCTGAGTTCTCAGGCCTGGAAGTGAGAAGCTGGTTCCCACAACCGCAGGGGCCTCGGGGGGCTGGAGGCTGGGTGAAAGACCGCAGAGGCAGAGCAAAGAGCTCCTGCTAGGCAGCCAGACAGATGGGGTCGGCCTCCCGCCTCTGCTGCTCGCCAGCTCTGAAACTCTGAGCATCGTGCTTGACTTCTGTGATCCTGCGTCTCCCCATCTCTATAGATTGGGGGTAACAGCTTCCTGCAGGCTTGCAGGGATAATTCGAGAGAACGGGTATTCAGGGCCTAGATTTGCGCTTGACACATGCATAGAAGATGCTCCGTAAATGTGTAGTTGTATTCTTATTGCTGCTATTTATTGCCAAGATTGAAAGCTGGGTGGGATTTGACTTGCTGTAGGGGAGGAGAATCTGTATGCTGGCCAGGAAGGAAAATGTGTGTGTGAATGCAGGACGTGGGGTGGAGTGTGGTGTTTTTGGAGGCTTGGTGAGAGGTTTGCACAGGTGGAGAGTGTGCATTAAGGAATCTTGGGAGGTAGAGTTGGGGACTCATAGCCACGTGATGGAGGGAGTTGTGGATGAGATGGGGTTGGCCATGGGCGCCCTGCAGTAATTTCATGCACCCCAAGTGGTAATTACTGAGGGGAGACATTGAAAACTGACCTGCCTGAATTAGAATGTGCAAGTGGGATTCTTAAAAGCTTCAGAAGTGCAGAGGAAACTCTGGGAGGCGTGGAGGTGCCCCTGGGAGGCTGAGTGCAGGGCGGAGAGCTGGGAAGTGATGACCCAGCCTGTGGCTCGGAGACGTGGGGGGTTTAGCGCTTCTTGTGCTTCTCATTCAGGAATGTTCTGGGGTTGGAGTCCAGCTTGGTCTTCCTGTCTCTCCCAGGAAACCGTCTCTTTTTGAAATTTTTAAAAATTGTTATTTATTTTTATTTTATTTTTTTGCCTCCTGGCATGTGGGATCCCTAGTTTCCTGGCCAGGGATCAAACCCGAACCCCCTGCATTGGAAGCACAGAGTCTTAACCACTGGACTGCCAGGGAAGTCCCCCTGCAAACCATTTCTGTCCTAGGGTAGATAACTAGACACAGAAGTGACTTCAAAGCACCTAACTGTATTTATTAATTAAACCCAAAGAAAAATGACCTCCTAGATTTACTTTCCCTGTAGCCATATCCCTGAATGTCCACAGCAGTCTGACAGGATGGGAGATGACAGAGGGAAGGAGACAAGGTTTTAACCAACTGCAGTTTAAATATTTCACTTCTGCAGATTTTCCAGAAGCTTTTGACAACTGAATGCTTTGCTAGGGCCCTCATGGGGCAAATGCAGGCTCTAGGCCAAAACCTTGTCTACCTTCCCTATAAATCTTCTACTTTGATTATTGTAGCTGTGCTGGACTGCAGCATTATCCACTGGAGAGAGCCCAGGAGACCAGGCTGAGGTTCCCATAGTTTCATGGTTTGTGGACACTGGGTGTCTTAGTAATTGCTCCAAAATCACTGTAGATGGTGACTGCAGCCACGAAATTAAAGGACGCTTGCTCCTTGAAAGAAAAGCTATGCCAGCGTATTAAAAAGCAGAGACATTACTTTGCCGACAAAGGTCCACCTAGTCAAAGCTATGGTTTTTCCAGTAGTCATGTGTGGATGTGAGAGTTGGACTATAAAGAAAGCTGAGTGCTGAAGAATTGATGCTTTAGAACTGTGGTGCTGGAGAACACTCTTGAGAGCCCCTTGGACAGCAAGGAGATCCAACCAGTCAATCCTAAAGGAAATCAACCCTGAATATTCATTAGAAGGACTGATGCTGAAGCTGAAGCTCCAGTACTTTGGCCACGTGATGCAAAGAACCAACTCATTGGAAAAGACCCTGATGCTGGGAAAGATTAAAGGCAGGAGGAGAAGGGGAGACAGAGAATGAGATGGTTGGATGGCATCACTGACTCAATGGACATGAGTTTGAGCAAGCTCCAGGAGATGGTGAAGGACAGGGAAGCCTGGTGTGCTGCAATCCACCAGGTCACAAAGAGTCAGACATGACAGAGCGACTGAACAACGACACTGGGCCAAAAGAAGGAGCTGACAGTTCCATTTATCAGATAATTAGGTCTCAACAACTTAATAAGTTTTTGTGTCCTTGTAACATAGTAGTCACCCACTCCAGTGTTCTTGCCTGGAGAATCCCAGGGATGGGGGAGCCTGGTGGGCTGCCGTCTATGGGGTTGCACAGAGTCGGACACAACTGAAGCGACTTAGCAGCAGCAGCAGCAGCAACATAGTAGTCATTTGACAAAAAAAGGAAAAGAAAGAGGGATTTCCCTGGTGGTCCAGCGGCTAAGACTCTGCCCTCCCAGTGCAGAGAGCTTGGGTTTGATCCCTGCTCAGGGGAACTAGGTCCCAGATGCCATAACTAAGAGTTTGCATGCCGCAACTAAAGATGCCGCAGGCTGCAGCAAAGATCTCGAAGATCCCAGGTACCCATCCAAGACCCGGCACAGCCAAATAAACAAGAAAGAAAAATGACATTTTAATTTTATTAGTCACTATCCACAATTACTTACAAAATTAATACAAATGATCTATGTGCACTCACTGGGAGCCACACAGCCTCTCAAATCTTAGATTCAGATTGGACAGTTCCACGCATTTCCAATTCGACATTGATTTTTGCATGGTATTTGCTTTTAATCACAGAGACCACCACCACCCGACGTCCAGATTCACAAACATACAGAATCGCTGAAAAAAGGTAACGCAATCTGATTTTGAGATTGTGAACTGCTGAGAGCTTGTGCTGAAGGTGTCCAACAGTGTTTTCCCAGGAAACTTGAAATATCCTGGGAGTTTGCTATGACTCTCTGGGGTGTCTCTGGGCTGAGTTTGAGAATGAATGCATTAGGATTGGAAAGATTGCTTCCTACTTCACACCTTATCTTTACCTGAGTGTTTTGCCTTAAAGATGAAAGAAGCACATGTTTTAATGTATTTAAAGCACCTGTGCAGCTGTGTGCCAAATCTTTGGAGAGAGGCACAGGTAGAAGTCTGTCCTTTGATTCATAGACCCCTCACTGCGATTTTCATTTTCACTGCAGCCAGTTTTCTTCAGTGTGATAACGTATGTCAAATACTTAACTTACTGCCTGGCCTTTTCTCAGTAAACACTTTATAATGGAAGTGTCTGCTATTCTAATTTTTTTTTTTTACAAAAATATTTATTTGGCTGTGCCAGGTCTCAGTTGTGGCACAGGGGATCATTACTCTTTGTTGAGGTATGTGGGATCTAGTTCCCTGACCAGGGATCAAACCTGGGCCATAGATCAATTTTGGGAAAATCGATAGTTTAATAAGAGGGAGTCCTCTGACACAATATGATGTCTCTGTCCATGTATTTACATTTTCTTTATTTCAGCAGTGCTTTGCAGCTTTCGGTGTACAGGTCTTGCACATGTTTTATTAAACATTTTCCTAAGTATTTAATGGGCTTCCCAGGTGGTGCTACTGGTAAAGAACCTGCCTGCCAATGCAGGAGATGCAAGAGACATGAGTTCAATCCTGAGTCAGAGTCATCCCCCAGAGAAGGAAATGGCAACCCGCTCCAGTATTCTTGCCTGCAAAACTCCATGGATGGAGGAGCCTGGTGGGCTACAGTCCATGGAGGTTTCAAAGAGTTGGACATGACTGAGTGACTAAGCACAGCACCCAAATATTTAATATTTTTGGTGGTGTTATAATTGATATTTTTAAAAATTTCAGTTTCCAGTTGTTTACTGATAATGCATAGAAATACAATTGATTGTACATATTGACGTGTTACCCTGTGATGTTAATAAACTCACTTATTCTAAGTCGTATATTTATAGATTCTTTTTTTTTGTAGACCCTTAATGTCACCTGCAAATAAAGACAGCCCTATGTTCTCCTTTCCAATCTCTATGCCTTTACATTTCTTTTTATAATTAATTATTCTAAGACTTTAATAAAATATTGAATAGAAGTGGTAAGAATAGATGTCCTTGCCTTGTTCTCATTTTTAGCTGTGTGTGCTATGCTCAGTCACTCAGTCCTGTCCCATTCTTTGCAACTCTATGGACGGTAACCCGCCAGGCTCCTTTGTCCATGGAATTTTCCAGGCAAGAACATTGGAGCAGGTTGCCATTTCCTTCTCCAGGGGATCTTCTAGACCCAGAGATAGAACCTGTGTCTCTTGTATAGCATTTATTTTTTCACCATTAAGTATGACGTTAGTTTTAGGGATTTTTGTTTTGATCTCTTTTGTCAAATTGAGGAAAGTCTCTTTTATTTCTAGTTTGCTGAGGTTGGTTTTATTTTTTTAAATCATGAATGGATGTTCAATTTTGTAGAGTCTTTTTTTTTTGTACCTATTGAGATGATTGTTCAGATTTTCTTTTTTAATATGTTAATATGTGGAATTGTAAAAAGTTGGGCATAACTGAGCGACCGAACTGAACTGAATAGTGAATTACTTTGCTTGATTTTCAGATGTTACACCAACTGTATTTATCCTTTCCTTGGATAAACCTCACTTAATCATGATATGGTATCCTTTTTATTATATTGATAAATTCTACTTGTTAAAAAATTTAAGGACATTTAGTCTATGTTCGGGCTTCCCTTGCGGCTCAGATGGTAAAGAATACTCATAATGCAGGAGACCTGGGTTTGATCCCTATGTTGGGAAGATACTCTGGAGAAGGGAATGGCAACCCACTCCAGTATTCTTGCTTGGAGAATCCCATGGACAGAGGAACCTGATGGGCTACGGTCCATGGGGTTGCAAAATTAGGACATGACTGAGCAACTAATACAAGTCTATGTTCATACCGGATATTGGCCTATAATTTTCTTATAATATCTTTGGCTTTTATATTAGAGTAATGTTGAGTTCATAAAATAAGTTGGACAGTAGTTTCCTTCTTCTGTTTTTGGAGAGAGTTTGTGAAATGTTAGTATTGTTTTTTCCTTAAATGTTTGGTAGAATGCACCAATGAAGTCCTATGGGCCTGACATTTTCTTTGTGGAAAGGTTTTTAACTACAGATACAATTTTTTTTTACTAGATATAGTATTGTTTGGGTTATCAGTATCTTCTTGAGTGAGTGTTAATAGATTATGGCTTAAAAAAAATCTGTCCATTTTATCTGAGCTGTAGAATTTATGTGCATGATTTTGTTCATGATATTTCCTTATCATACTTTTAATGTCTGTAGAATCTGTAGTGATGCTCCCTTTTTGACTCCCTACGTTGGCCATTTTTTGTCTTTTATCTTTTTTACGTTAATCAGGAGTGTAGACAATACCTTATTTTCATGCTCTGAGTTGCCAGCTTTCTATAAATGGCTGGCCATTACTGAATGCCAGCCAATTCTAGCTTTCTGTGATAAGGGAGCAGCTAGAGGTTCCAGGCCTTGACTCTGCTTGAGATTTCCCAAGTTCATTACCTTCTGCCATGTCAGTTCTGGCCTAATTAAACAAGGCCCTCACTTAGCAGAGGGAGTTATATTTGTCTTCTGGGGCAGCTTGGTTGCTCCATGGGAATCTGAGAGTGCAACTGGGCTTCGGTTCAGGCGAGGCTCTTCTGCTGACCCAGCTCTCATCTAGCTCTGCAGTGGCTATGGGGTGCTCTTGCAAGCTGGGGAATGGAGGTGCACATCAAAGCCAGAAAAACTGGCTTACCACACCGTTTCCCTTTGCTCTCTGCCTCTGCACTCCTCCTGTTAGGAGGAGTCTCCAAGACATACACAAATTTGCCGAGGTTGGGAGAGGGGTTCTCTGGACATATTCACCTCTCCCTTTACTTTTCTGCTGTGCTACAGAGGTAATTGGTGCTCAACCCTGTCTGGAGCTGCCTACTGAGCACCTCTGCCAGTTCTTTTTTTTTTTATTTTTAAGCTGTGCCATAACTTGGCCAAGCACTTTATCATACACAGTAGCTCATAAAGTCAGTGACAAAAACACGTGGAAGTAGGAGACTTCCTTGTGGTCAAGTGGTTAAGACTTTACTTCCCAATGCATGGGGTGCCAGTCAGTCCCTGATTGGGGAGCTAAGATCTCACATGCTTTGGGGCCAAAAAAACCCCCAAAACATAAAATAGAAGCAATATTATAAATTCAGTAAAGACTTTTGAAAAGTGGTCTATATAAAAAAAAATCATTAAAATAAAAAATCACACACACACACACACGGAAGTAGATGAGCTTTGCTGGTAGCTCAGTTGGTAAAGAATCCTCCTGCAATGCAGGAGACCAGGGTTCAGGTCAGAAAGATCCCCTGGAGAAGGAAATGGCACCCCACTCCAGTATTCTTGCCTGAAAAATCCCATGGACAGAGGTCTCTGGTGGGCTATACAGTCCATGAGGTCACAAGAGTCAGAGTGAAGACACAACTTAGCAACTAGACCACCAGATAAGACTTGGAGGAATCTTCCACCTAAGGTCACACAGCTAGGACCAGGTGTCTCATCTGATCCTTCTGAGACCAGAGCCGGTGCTGTGACCCATCCTCCCCATGCTGAGTGGCTTGGATGCCCCAGCTCTCTATCTCCATCACTCAGAGAGTGGGTCATGACAGAGACAGGTCCATCTCTGGAATTCTTCACCCAAGCTGACCCCTCTGGGAGGAAGATGGTTGACTCACAGTTGAAATCACAGCAGATGGGGCCAATCAGGGTTTCTAAAGACCATGAGGCAGCAGCAGCAGCTTCCTCTAGTTTGATGAACAACTTCTAAATGGAACCGGACTCTAACACTCAGTCTAGCTGCTGTTAGTGATCCTTTTATTCCTCATTTGAAAATTGTGTTTGGAGAAGGCAAACACTTCTTTGGTTTGACGTTTTGCCTATCTTTGGACTACTGGTTGATCCTGCTTTGGTTCAGTTGTTTCTGCTCTATTTATTTCTCCCAATGACACGGATCTACCAATGATAATAGAGGTAACTCATTGCTTTTTCATCTAAGCTGCACAATTAAGGCTTGTCCCTTGGGCTTCTCAGTGTGGTCTGTGTTCCCACAGCCCCTCTGTTCTGTTTACTCATCTGCAGAATTAGGCAAGTCTTGTGATGCTGAAGCTGAAACTCCAGTACTTTGGCCAGCTCACGTGAAGAGTTGACTCATTGGAAAAGACCCTGATGCTGGGAGGGACTGGGGCAGGAGGAGAAGGGGACGACAGAGGATGAGATGGCTGGATGGCATCCCCAACTCGATGGGCATGAGTTTGGGTAAACTCTGGGAGTTGGTGATGGACAGGGAGGACTGGCGTGCTGCAATTCATGGGGTCGCAATGAGTCGGACACGACTGAGCGACTGAACTGAACTGAACTGTGCCCAATCTCAGATTCCACAATCTCTTTCTCTTGCTGTAGCATGTTGGAATGAAAGGGAGAGACAGGGATTAGATCATAGAATGTTGGAGTGGGAATAGACTTCACAGCTCATTCTAGAGGTAATTGGCCCCATTTTACAGACGGGGAAATGGAGACCACCCAGTAGGCTGTGGCTGGAACTTGGGCCTTCTAGTGTCCAAGCTGGCTCTGGACACTGCTCTCCCATGTTGCTGTCCCAGGTGGATAGACCCTGGAGCCCCTTTCTCTAGTGTGTGTGAGAAAGCAACTGCTTCTCATTTTAGCTGGAAAAACCCATGCTCATTTTCATCCCTGATGTGGGCAGATTCTCCCAGGCCTTTGTGGGAAGTAGAAAGAGGAAGCGAGGGGATGATTTTTAGTGGCAGGGCTCTAGTAACTGTCCTTGTGAGGTTCTCAGAATCCCCACACTTCCCTGGGGTTGCTGGTCTTGTTGGAGTTAAGCCTTCTCTTGGCTTTTCCCAGGGAGCAGGTCCAAGGAAGTCCAGAGGTACTTGTTTACAGCTGTCTCTGGGTGATGTTCGCCAGGTTCTGAGTCGGGGAGAAATGTTTCTATCCCCTTATTTATTTCTCCTATTGGAGAACTTGGAGAGACACACCAGTTAAATCACCACAACTACCTGGAATCCTGGGAGGACAGCAGATATGTTTGGGGCTGGAAATGTTGTATTTTTGCTCAGTTTTTTTTTTTTTTTTTTGTGATTCATACACTCTATGAAGGAAATTTAGTGTCTATGTAGAAGTCATTTATTATCTGTGAGCCTCAGTTTCTCTAAAGGTTGTTGTTGTTCAGCTGGTCAGTTGTGTCTGACTCTTTGTGACCCCCATCGACTGCAGCTTGCCAGGCTTCCCTGTCCTTCACCATCTCCTGGACCTTGCTCAAACTCGTGTCCGTTGAGTCGGTGATGGCATCCAACCATCTCATCCTCTGTCAACCCCTTCTCCTCCTGCGTGCTATTTTTCCCAGCATCCAGATCTTTTCTAACAAGTCAGCTTTTCACATCAGGTGGCCAAAGTATTGGAGCTTCAGCGTCAGCCCTTCCAATGTATAATCAGGGTTGATTTCCTTTAGGATGGACTGGTTTGATCTCCTTGTAGTCCAAGGGACTGTCAAGAGTCTTCTCTAGCACCACAGTTCTAAAGCACATGGGAACAATATCCAATTTTCCTCTTCCACAGGAAGGGGATCATGCTGCTGCTGCTGCTAAGTTGCTTCAGTCGTGTCCGACTCTGTGCGACCCCATAGACGGCAGCCCACCAGGTTCCCCCATCCCTGGGATTCTCCAGACAAGAACACTGGAGTGGGTTGCCATTTCCTTCTCCAATGCATGAAAGTGAAAAGTGAAAGTGAAGTCGCTCAGTCATGTCTGACTCTTAGTGACTGAATGGACTGCAGCCTACCAGGCTCCTCCATCCATAGGATTTTCCAGGCAAAAGTACTGGAATGGGGTGCCATTGCCTTCTCCGAGGGGATCATGAGGGAAGGTTTTCTGGTAGTATCATATGAAAGGGTCCTGAAAACCAAAATAACAAAAATGATGCTACTGTAAATTTGCTGAGTTAGTTAATCTTGCCTAGTATTTGCAGACCTTTCCTATACCTTAGAAAAATCAAGCTGTGCAGAAAGGGAGTGGATTCCAGCCCTGAAATAAAGCAGTGCAGATTCCAGGAGCTGGGACAGAGAGGGGCCCTTTGGTTTTCGATGGTCTCTCACTTCCAGGAGGGAAAGTTGGGAGAGGCAGGCTGGTCCCCAAGATGTCCCTGTGCCCAGGGGTATAGAACTGAGAACTGAGGTCCCTGGTGGGGTCACACAGCCACTGGGGATGCCTGTGGATATGCAGTTCCAAGAGCCATAGAGGACTTGAGAATGTCACAGGTTTCACAGCCTGGAGCAATGGCCGTACCCCAGGCATGGAGGCGTTGTGTGTGTATGTAGTGTAGGAGTGCATGTATGTGGGTATATGTGAACGTAACTGGGTCTATGTGCGAATGTAAGAGTGTGTGTGTATATGAAGCTGTGTTTCTATAAGAGTCAGATGGAGTCTGTATATATGTGTGTGCATGAGTGTGTGGATGTCTTTATATGTGTGTATGTGTGTGTACATGTGAGTGTGTGTGTGTGCATGCTCATGAGTATGAGAGTGAGTGTGTGTATATGTGTGTGTGAGCATGTATTCATAAATGTTTAAGTGTAGGTGTGGGCTTTAGTGTGTGTGTGCATGTGTGTGCGTTGGGGGTGGGCCGCACAGACCCTTTGTTCGTTAGCGGCAGTTTTGCAGGCCAATGGTTTCCTTTGAAACTTCAGGCTTCTTGCGAACCCCACTGTGTGAATGGGGAGAGAGGCAGACCAGGGCCTCTCAGACCATCTGTGGTGAAGGATCAGGGTTCCTTTCCTTGTTATTTCCTACCCATCATGGATCAATACATTCATGCTGCTAAGTCGCTTCAGTCGTGTCCGACTCTTAGCGACCCCATGGACTACAGCCCACCAGGCTCCTCCATCCATGGGATTTTCCAGGCAAGAGTACTGGAGTGGGGTGCCATTGCCTTCTCCGCAATACATTCATAGCATACACTAAAAATGAATTACTACCAAGATGTAATAAGAAAAGACACAACCAGCCCCATTAAAAATTTTTTAGATTTCTGTGTCAAATTTCTTTATAGGTTTCTGGAATCTCCCTGTGAGTCCCTTCCCCCCAGGCCGGGTGGCAGTGTGGCTGGCAGAGCACTGGGTGCAGCCCTGAGCTAGATTCACAGCTGAGGCAGAGAGAAGGGGAAGGCAGGGTGTAGGATTCTTGGCTGCAGACTGACCTGGAATCCCTCTGCCATCCAAGCAGAGAGACTAGGGGTACCACCAGGTAGCACAGGTTTGGGGTCAAAGTAAGAGGCTCAGACCGCCTCTGCCACTTGGGTACCCGCAGAATGGGGGCTCAGTATCCCAAGTCTCCAGTAGCTCATTTCTGAGTCAGGTGCTATGGGTGTGTGCATTGGGTTGGTGGCAACTAACTTCTTGCCTTCCTCGAAACCCTATGTGTGATCTGTGATAGCTGGCTTTGCAAATGCCCATGGTATGGGGATTCCCTAATTATAGTGGATATGTTTACATAAAGAATTTTGGTCACTGGATTTTTCCCTTTTTTTCCCCCCAATAGAATCAAGGCATCTTTTGGCCTGGGATGTCCCGGGGTGGGAGGAGTGAATGATTAATTAATGATTAATGGAAAATTGCTTTGGGGACAGACAGAGGGGAAGACCCTATCTGTGCCTTTGCCTTAGTGCTTATTCATAGTAGCCTCTTAAATCTCTAACATCTGATGGGCATCTCATCAGAAACAGCTTCAACCCCTCCCCTCGACAGCGGTGGTATGCTGAGGAGGGCTGCTGTGTGGTTCTGGGGGAGTCGGGGAAGGGACACTGGTGGACGGTGCCATGTCAAGGTGACCCTTGGGCCACCCGCTGTTTGGAATAATAAAGGAGGCCCAGGTATCTGCTGATGCCTCTGGGTCAACATTTTCATGATGAAACAGTTGAGACCAAGGAAGCCAAGCAAACAGGTCATCTTTGGTGGGTGTTGCTGTCTCATCTGGGGCTTCCTTGGTGGCTCAGTGGTAATGAATCCACCTGCAATGCAGGAGCCGTAGGAGATATGGGTTCGATCCCCAGGCTGGCAAGATCCCCTGAAGGAGGGCATGGCAACCCACTCCTGTATTCTTGCCTGGAGAATCCCATGGCCAAAGGAGACTGGTGGGCTACAGTCCATGGGATCGCCAGGAGTCAGACACGACTCAAGTGACTTGGCACACACGCACGTGCATCTGAGTGGGCATTTCTTCAAGTGCGGGAAAGATCTTTGTCTCTGAGCCCAGGTCTGGGGTCTTGTCTTCACCCTCCTTTTTTGGTTTTTCTGACCCACAGCACAGAGCACAGGATCTTTAAGTGTCTTGCCTTTGTTTCTCTTCTTAGGTCAGGAAGATCCCAACAGTCTGCGCCATAAATACAACTTTATTGCCGATGTCGTGGAGAAGATAGCTCCTGCCGTGGTTCACATCGAACTGTTTCGCAAGTAAAGAGCGCCTTCCTTTTTTTCCCCCAGTCTCCGAAGCTCCCACCAAAACTGCTGCCACAAGCAAAACATCAGAGCTCTTTCTGAGACACTTTAGAGTGTCACTGAATACAGTCCTACAAGAAGATAAGCTCTTCTCCCTTGGGATGTTTTCCTGTTTGCCCATTGAAAGCTACATTCTTGACCCTTCTAAGATGTTTTAAGAGCCTCTGGTTCTGAAGAGATTCCCTAAGAATATTTTCTAAGTGGAATTTTGGGATGCGAATAAAAGTCAGTCTAACATTCTATTTTTTAAAGTTTAATAAAGCCGTTGGGCAGAGTAACAATTGCTAGTAATAGGTGTGTGTTGCTGTTATAGAACTGATGCATCAATGTGTCAGAGGGTCGATTTTAAATGTTTCAGCTTTAACCGGGTACTCGTTTTGGTTCTAGGCTTCCTTTTTCTAAGAGGGAAGTGCCAGTGGCCAGTGGGTCTGGGTTCATCGTGTCCGAAGATGGACTGATTGTGACAAACGCCCACGTGGTGACCAACAAGCATCGGGTCAAAGTCGAGCTTAAGAACGGTGCCACCTATGAGGCCAAAATCAAAGACGTGGACGAGAAGGCGGACATTGCCCTTATCAAAATCGACCACCAGGTAGGTGTGTTCCCCACCTGCAGGACCAAGTTCTCAGGTGCCTTGGCTGACGCTTGGCTAAATCCGGAGAGGTCAAAAGACACCAGAACTCCCTGATTTCATGAGTTTCTCAAGTGGGATGGAACCAGTTAGGTCTGGATCAAAGGAGAGCATTTGGGAGATGCTGAGTGTGGCCTGGGGTGGGGAAAGGGTGGGATCTCATGGAAGCTTCTTGAATAAGCAGGCCATAAGATCAGAGTTTTAATAATAGTGTTCTCAATTTTTATCAAAGCAGTAGGCTTATAAAGAAATGAATAGGTAAGCAGTGAAAACTGAGTTTCCGTTCCATTCCTACCCCTCAGGCAACTGTTGCTACAGATTTGTGTTCCTTCGTGCACTCACCATGTATAGAGAATTTACTGGGTTTTGAAGTTAACCATCATTAGCATGGAAACAACTACTCTGAAAACAAACCAAGTCTCCCAAACTGGGCTTTTGCAAAGTTACTACATGTGTTTTAAAACAGTACTTCACACTCAAAAGAAGTTTTGGAAACCTTGAATTAAAACAAAGCTAACGGATTTTGTCCTCATAACGCTTCTCAAAGCTTTTCATATGCCGATGTGCATAGGACCCTCCTGCAAGAGTGTGGCTCTGAACTACAACTATCTGAGCGCAGAATTTTTTTTTTTTTTAATTGAGATGTAAAGAGCTCAGTTTGGGAAATGGCTTGCTTTCTGTTGAAATATTCTCCTTGTAGTCATTTTTGTTCTGTTGATTTGTTTAGCAAAATCTTCATGTGTGTGTGCTAAGTTGCTTCAGTTGTGTCCAACTTTATGCGACCCTATGGACCATAGCCTGCCAGGCTCCTCTGCCCATGGGATTCACCAGCAAGAATACTGGAGTGGGGGGCCATGTCCTCCCCCGGGGGATCTTCCCGACCCAGGGATTGAACCCGTGTCTCTTACGTCTCCTACATTTGGCTGGTGGGTTCTTTACTGTTAGAGCCACCTGGGAAGCCCAAAGTCCTGGCTGAAATCAAGTCCAGTTTTTATTAGACCATCAACAGTTCCCACTTGTTGGTACGTCGATAACAGAGGTTTGGTTTGCGAAGTGGCAGGTACCTAGCGAGATTGTGTTTTCTGGTTTCTCCACACTTTGTCATTTTTTAGACTTCATCTGGAAGGAGGAATCGGGATAGATTGGAATCTTGCTTCTGGACCAGGAAGAGGTCATAAACTGAGAGGCGGAGAGTGGTCTTCTTTTCCAGCTCTCAGTGTCTTTTACCTGATCTGGGCTGTGAAGTCAGACCATGGTGAAATAGCATGGGCTGTTTTCGTTTGTGCTGTTGATCAGAGCAGAAACAGGCCCGGTGCCCAGTGTAGGTAACTGACCTTTAGAGAGGTCTCGATTGCATACTATTTCTGTTAGGTTACCATGGGATTTCTGTAACAACTCATCTTTCAAAATGTGTTTATGGGTCATAGTATAGTCGTACTAACTTCTACTTGATGAGCTCCAAAACTGGACTAGGCTCTGCCTTCGTTTATAACTTTGACCTGTTCTGTCAACGGCTTTTATCATTGCCATTTTACATAGGAAGGAATAGGGATTCAGAGAGCTTAAGTCACCTCCCTGAGACCACATAGCTAATACTGTGGTGAAATTATAGCCTCCTAAGCTGGCCAGGGGTCTTCCCGCAGGAGACGTGGTTCGGATCCCTGGGTCGGGAAGATCCCCTTAGAGGAGGGCATGGCAACCCACTCCAGTATTCATGTCTGGAGAGTCCCATGAACAGAGCAGCCTGGCCGGCTGCGGTCCATAGGGTCCCAAAGAGTTGGCCACGACTGAAGCGACTGGGCACACACACGCAAGCCTGCCAGGCTCCCCGAGTGCCCAAGCCATGACCATGAGGGAGGGATGAAGCCTGACCTTTTGGTGTGATGAGATGGCTCAGCTTTAAATAACCCACGGGGAGGCTGGCACACCCTGGTGTAGGATCATACAGCTTGCAAGGTGTCCAGGATGTGGTAGTCTCACCGGAAGGAGGCTGGCCAGAATAGCACATCCTGTGGCCACACGCAGGACTCAGCTCCCCCGAGCCCTGGGGAGGCAGCCAGCCGTGCGGGCTCTGTGCGGGCAGGGCGCTGGTCTGGACCCTGCATGAGCTGCTCCCGCTGAGTAATTTCATGTTTGGCACACATGGGCACATCCCATGCAGCTGCTGTGGCCGGGGGATATTCTTTTCAGCTTCTGAGCCGAGGTGGAGAGCGGGTTCTCCTGTCATCCCTGGCAGGTCCTGGCAGGATGTGGATTATCTTGATGGACCAGCTTTGCAGGGTGTTTCTAACCTGGCTCTTGCTGTTCCCGGGAGGCTAGCCTTCCTGCCAGCAGCAGGCTATTTGAGATGAGTTTCTAGCCCCAGAAAAAGGAGCTTGAAAATTTAAAGTCGAACTAATGTGGCTTTGCAAAATGGAATCGGAAATGAAAGGATATTAAATTGCAGACACCCACACAGGAGACTGGTTTCCACTGACTAAACTGCTTTT
>NW_011495018.1:9096151-9111956 GCF_000754665.1 Bison bison bison | reverse complement strand
TTTTTTTTTTTGCTGATAGTAGTTGGAAGTGGGGAGAGTGAAAACATCTCTTCCAGCTCTTTCCATTTTGTTCCCTTAGTCGGAGGATTGATTATTTAGGGGAGGGGGGCAGGGACTGGTTTGTAATGAGGCTCAGTTTGGGAGGAGCCCCTTGATTCAGTGAAGACTAAGGTGCCCCAGCGCAGGATTTTATAAATGTGTCTGCAGTGCTGGGGTTGGGGGTGGGGGCAGTGAGCTTACCCTGCACTGTGTCACCTCGGGAGCAAGAAACAGAGCAGGGAATCTCAGAGGAGGCAGAACAGACGCAGCAAAACTTGGACTTGAGGATTGAACTCATTCCGAATGCTTGGCATGTGAGGTCATGGCTCAGTCTCCCCAGGGCCATTTGCTCATGACCCAGTGAAACTGGGGTGACTGCCCCCCACATACACCAGCCCAGTGGTTAACTTGGTGCCTTATAATCTGGGCCCATCTCCTCCCCAAGTGCCAGGATTTCATGTGAAAGGCTCTCCATCACTAACCCTGAGACCCTCCTTCCTGAGTGCACTATTCCTGCCACTGTGAATGAATGGAAATTACTATAGACACCTGTGGTCACTGCCCACGTCTTCTGGGCGCAGAGGCCAGCATCTCCTTCTGGATCTATTTCTGTCCCCCCTGGACAGTCTTGTGGGGGCACCAGTCACGGCACAACCCCCCCTCCCGGGGCTATGGGACACAGGATCCATCAGACCAAGCAGATCCTTTGCTTGGAGCAGTAACTGGATGCCAACCACAGGAAAATGACGAGGAAGCCGGTGTGGCCCCTGCCGCCAGGGACCCCCGGGCTGTCTGAGCTCCTGCCTTTTCAGAGCCTGATCAGCCAGCCTACTTTCCGTTTCATTCTTCAAGGCCCCCTCACATCTTCTATAAACCCGCCTCGGCTTGAGCTTGCCAGAGACATTTCTGGGCTTGTGACCAAAGAGCGTTTTTGCTCCTCACTGCTGAGCGGGCTCGTGTGCACTCACTTCCCCTGCTGAGTCTGAGCAGGGGAGAACCTTTGGGGGGAACCTCCCTGAGCAGGGTGTCTGCCCCTGCCAAGCTGGAGCAGGAGGGTGTCCCCTCCAAAGGCAGCCTGCCTGCCCAGACATGTCTTTCCACTGCCCTTTCCTCGGGGCCACAGACGGGGGCCAGCATTTGCCCGGGGCCCGGGAGGTGGTGCCAGCTGCAGGAAGGAAGGACAGTGTGCATGCAAACAGTTTAATAGAAAGCAGCTTTGAGGGCAAACTAGTTCAGCCTCAGATAAAAACGGATTCCAAAATGTGTTGAACATGACGCTGGCCGTGTGTGCAGAACACTTAAAAATTTTTTCTCCAGAGGCTGTGTTTTGTTCATGCAGCTTTTTTTTGCTGAGTAGTTCAGGAAAAGAGAGAGAGAGAAACATATTTGGTTTCTTTAGGTCAGAGTGCAGGACAGAAATAAGTACTGGGGATATACTGAAGAAGGTAAGAAAGTAGCTTTTGTTGCAGCTGTTTTTCCAGCTGTGTTGATTAGGACACAGGAAGGGGAAAAGCATCTGTACCCGCCCCCAACCCTTCCCTGCCCTGCCACCGCATCCCAGGACTGCAACTTTCAGATTGGGTCCTGTCTGTCTGTATAAAGGCCTTCACACTCTCTCTGTGCTTATGGAGAAATCTTAACGACTTAACCAGAGATTTGAAGGTGTACCCAGCCTGTTGGGGGTCCCGTTTTCCCCTCCTGCACTCTTCTCTCTATACCTCCCCCATTCTGCTAAGCCCCCTCTACTCCACACCCCCACCACCTCCCTCCCACAAAGCAGGGCTGTTCTCTAGGGGCCCGAGTCTTGCCTTCCCTGGGGTGTCCCCCTTCCAGCTCCTCCTTAGGTGACCTTCCGGTCCTTCAGCGTGTGTGCATGCTAGGTCACTACAGTCACGTACAACTCTTCGCGACCCCACGGACTGTAGCCCGCCAGGCTCCATGGGGATTCTCTAGGCAAGAATACTGGAGTGGGTTGCCATGCCCTCCTCCAGGGATCTTACAGACCCAGGGATCGAACCTGTGTCTCCTGCATTGCAGGCCGATCCACTGAGCCCCTGGGGAAGGCCCCGGTCCTTCAGGCCTCAGGTTAAATTCTGTTCCCGACAGTCCTTCCCTGACACCCACCCAGGGAGGGTCCATGTCCCTGTCCCCCCTCCTCACTCTGGGGATGCACAACCCCAGAGGGGATCTCACGCCACTGTTCTTATTTCCCTCCCAGTTGTGTTCACTTGTGGATTTCAGTTTCTCTCTGCTGCTGGGGTGTGAGGGCCACAGCTGTCTTAGTCACTTGTCTTGTTGTAGGGGCTTAACAGCCGTGTGCAGAGGATGAATTCAGAGTCCTCTGCTCAGAGGAGGCCAGGCTGGCTGCTGTGGGCTTCGGGGGTGGGGTGGGGGGCAGGAAGGCGCTGGGGCTCCTGCAGTGGCTGCTCCCCACTTTCGGAGGAGGAGGTGAGCACGCAGCAGGCGGGCTGCAGAGCAGCACCTCCGACTCCACCCCAGACTCCACGAGGCCAGTGTTTGTCTGATTCCTGGAGTTGGGACAACATGTGGTCTTGCCGGGCCCCGGGGGCTCTGTGGTCCTTGGTCACTCAGAGCCCTGGGAGCAGTGAGGTTTCCTGTGGGCACCTCTCCCTGACGCCAGCACCCCAGGGGATATTTGGAAGTGGGCTTGTCCTGTCCTGTGAAGTGGTTTTCTCCCTGCACCTCCAGGCCAGGCCTGCGACTGTCCGCCACTGTGTTTGGGCCAGATGCCACCTACTGCTGTTTGCAGTGGCTGAAGGTGACACCTCTGGGCGTGGGGGGCTGCTCTGTGGGCAGAGGGTCCTTTTCTTGTTGAGCTGGCTGCTGGGGCCAGAAGATCTGACACCCCCCGACTGTGAAATGTAGAACCCACATGGTTCTGGGAGAGTGAGGGTCCCAGACCCTTCACCCCTGAGTCTCAGGAGCTGCTGAGCAGCTCTGGTCTCTCTCCAGGCCTGTCTCTCAGAGCCTAGCCTGCTGGTGGCAGACCTGCCCCGACTTCTCGGAGCAAGGAGGGTCCAGGTGACCCGGGGACGGTGGCAAGGGAGGGGAGCGGCGGGTGCAGGCGTGACTCATGCCCGCTCCGTCCCTGCCCCCGCCTCCAGCCAGTTCTCCTCAGACAACCTGATTGTCAGAAGGCGCTGACTCAGCCGCCTGAGCTTGTCCAAGAGTGAATCAGATAACACAGGGCCCGGGCTGGCCTGGCTCCCCATCTTCTGGAGCCTGTTACTTCTCCTCATAAAGTAACCAGGAGCTCCCAGTACCATAGCTACCCTGGTATTTTGTTTCTGTGTTTTTCCATTTTGAATTCTTTTCTCCACTCCCTCTGTCCTGGGCGTTCTGTGGTCTCTCCTCTTTTTTTCTCCCTGAACCGAGAGGCTGGCATTGCATTGGCTACAGAGGCCGCAGACTCTTCTCGATGTTAAGAGGCTCCTGTTACTGTATTGATTTTTTACCATTTTTAGGGGGATGCAGATCAATATTTCATTAGATGACGTCAATCCAGACGCTGGATTGGAAGCCGGCATTTTTGCTCTGGGTCGGCCTTCGCCCAGGGGCTCATGGGGACGAGGCTCCTCGTTGTTCTGATTGCAGCTTCTCATGGAATGTGAAAATATTTCAGTTCCCCAAACCATCAAAAACCAGAGCCCTAGTGTGTTTTCTGGCCCCATTTCAAGAACTTAGTTGATTGTTAAGGAAATTCTTTGGCTATGTTTTTCTCTTAATATGGTAATGTTTTTTTTTTTTTTTTTTCACTTTGGTGATTTCTCTTTAGGGAATTCAACCAAGACTATTATTTATGGTTCTGGCAAAGCAGTTCCCAGGTTGTTGGGACTGAATTTGTAGGTGTCCCATGGGGAACGTCCCCTTCACTGAGGGGGAGGGCATGCACTGGTTCCATTCGCTAATTTTGTTAGTGTGTGGCAGTGTGTTGGGACCCGGCGTTGGCCAGCTGTGACCTGCGGTCCAAATCCGGCCCTCCATTTGCCTTTGCAAATAAAGTTTTATTGAGACACAGCCATACCCATTTGCTTTGGTAGAGTCTACAGCTGCTCTTACTGGTCAGCAGCAGAGTTGAGTAGTTGGGATGGAGGCCACCTGGTCCATGAAGCCAACAGTTATTACTTTTTGACCTTTCACAGAAAAAAATTGCCAACTCCAGTGTGAGATGATTAACACCTTGCTCTAGAGGAGCCAAATGTGCTTGGACTGAAATATGCTCTTTAGATCCAAGTGAGGTGAAGCCCGAAGTAACACAGGGGAAAGGGCAGAGAGGCTGATCTCATTTGCTCTTGTGGGGACTGTGCTTCTTCTGAAGAAGATGCTTTGGTCTTGCTGGATTAAGCAGAGAGGCTTTAGTTTTAACCTCTTTCTCTGTAACATTGATAGAGAGGAATTTTGTGAATTCTGAATTATTATCTAGTTTTAAATCCCAATGATCTTTTAAGGTCTGATTCATTCATTGTTTCTATTATTCTTTATTCATACATGGTGTCTATAAATATTTATTAAGCATCTATTTTGGAGACTTCCCTGGGGACTCAGACAGTAAAGAATCTGCCTACAATGCAGGATACCTGGGTTCTATTCCTGAGTTGGGAAGATCCCCTGGAGAATGGAATGGCAACCTGCTTCAGTATTCTTGTCTGGAGAATCCTACGGACAGAACAGCCTGGCGGGCTACAGTCCATAGGGTCACAAAGAATCAGCCAGGACTGAGCCACTAACATAAGCATCTATTTGACCAAATACTGTGTTGAAGATGTAAAAGCAATGGGCAGAAGCCCATGGAGCTTACTGTTTGGTGTAGAAACAGGCAGACTGGAATAAATACGGCGATTGGTTCAATGAAGAAACAGAGAAAGCAGTAGGAGGCATGGAGGCTGGGGTGCCCTCTGAAGGTATTGTCGGCTTATCTGAGCAGATAACATCCACACTGAGATGGAAGAACAGACAGAGCCAGCTGAGGGAAAGAGTCGGGGGCCTAGAGTTGGTTAGTTTTCCCTTTCTGCCCAGCCTGAGTACGTGGACCTTGGACAAGTGCAACCTTGTTTCCCAGTGAGTTTACTAGAGGCTTCCAGAACACAAGTTAACTGGTTCCTCTGCATATTGTCTATGTCTCTTATTGGCCTTGGGGTTCCTGGTCGCACTCTGGAAAGCTCCACTTTCTTATGCAGTTTCCTGAGAGTCTAGAAGTGCAGAGGGTTCATAATGAGCTGGTTGCCTCTCGTTCATGGCAGGATGGAAGTAGTTTCCCAAAAGTGCTTTCCTAAAACCAACCATTTTCCATGGAAAGGCATAAATAAGACATTCTGGTGAGTTGAGGACTGGTTATTCTAATAATTGTGCTAATTAATGAGTCACTTTTGTTAAACAAGGCACAACAATCTGATAATGAGAACCTGTGACTCATGGTATTTCCCTCTTTGCTTTGGCTGCCAGGCAACTCATAGAAACCATTGGCCCTGTGGCTAGAATATTTTTTATGCTGCCATTTTATGTCATGAAAATGTAAGAATTAATTTATTGTAATAAGCCCTGTGTCATTGACCAACCCAAATTATTTTTATATAGAGAAAGTTATACATCTTTGGGTTTCCCAGGTGGCACTAGAGGTAAAGAACCCACCTGTCAATGCAAGACAACACGTTCCAGTATTCTTGCCTGGAGAATCCCATGGACAGAGAAGCCTGGCGGGCTACAGTCCATAGAATCGCTGAAGTGACTTAGCATGCATACGTCTTTAAGATTTTTTTAGAATAAATAATATGAAAATGATATATCCTGGGCAACTTCCCTGCTTCTGGAGCCACACATACTCTAAGTGGTCCTGGGTAGGAGGGATCCACACTGCCTTCAATTCAGCGTAGCAGATACCAAGAAGCTGAGCACTGAACCTACCAAATAGAGTGAGACCACACCCCTTTGTGGAACTGGTGGGTATAAGTTGTCTCCTATCACCTGAGCCCCAAGCCTGCAGCCTCATTGACGACTGAAAACCAGGCTGCATCCAGAGTCAGTTACCCAAACTGAAATGCCAGGCCTTGGCAAACCCCCAGTATTGGCCTAATCCCAATTTTAGGATCCTGATGGATCTTTTAAGATCTGATTTGTTTACTCACTCATATATTCACTTTCACATCCCTTGATTTTCATAAATATTTATTGGCCAAACACCACTGTAGCAGTGTTAGCCAACTTGAAGTCACTGGATAGATGCTAAGGAGCTGGCAGATGGAAGAGGCAAGTTGCACTCAGTGAGGCAATGTTTTTCCTCCTCTTGATGCCAGAGAATATATACAGTCACTGGCCCTTGGGCTTCCGTATAAAAATGTTGACACTTTGCAGTTTAAACAGCAAGAGTAAGAGGATCTTTGAAATGCCAGCGTTTCTTGATACAGCTTAAGGGAGACTAAACATTATGGAGGTGTGTGTTAACAGTGAGGAGGACTACGTTGATTGATTTGCTTTTTCTCTCTTTTGTTTTTCCGTAACCATCCTCTGTTTCTTTCCTCTCTTTCCCTCCTTCTCCCTCACTTCTCTTATCTGTCCCACCTGAACGCCCCCCATTCCAGTCACCCCCACCTGCCACCTCGCACATCGCACCTCTTCTCCTCCCCTCCCGGTACAGCAACAATAACATGTCAATTTGTGGAAACAGATGGTGGTAACTTGATGACACTGTCCTTCTGAGTTCTGTGTATGCTGTGATCTCAGTGCCATGTAGGAGATCCTTCCTGGCCCGGCCTCTCGACTCACCTGCTTGCTGCAGCACCCCCTCCCTTGGTTGTACCCTTGACCTTGTCATCACTGATAACCTCTGCCCTCTCTGATCTGAATCCCAAGCTTCTCATTCTTGGTCCGCCTCCTCCTCCTCTGGCACCGCTGCTTTATGGGCACAGGACCTGTGCATTCACAGAAGAGAACCCTGCTTGAGGGTTTAATGCTCTGAAAAGTGAAGTCGTTCAGTCATGTCTGACTCTTTGTGACCCCATGGACCGTAGCCTACCAGGGTCCTCTGTCCATGGGATTTTTCCAGGCAAGAATACTGGAGTGAGTTGCCATTGCCTTCTCCAATTAATGCTCTGAGGTCTCTTTTACTTTTTTTAATGATTTTATTTATTTATATATTTATTTATAGCTGTGCCGGGTCTTCGTTGCTGCGAGAGCTTTTCTCTAGTTGCGGCGAGGGGGCTACTCTCCATGGCAGGGCGTAGGCTTCTTACTGCAGTGGCTTCTCTTGTTGCAGAGCATGGGCTCTAGGGCCCGAGGACTTCAGTAGTTTTGGCTCCTGGGCTCAAGAGTTGTGACACGTGGGCTTAGTTGCTCTGTGGCATGTGAGGTCCTCCCAGATCAGGGGTTGAACCTGTGTCCCCCGCACTGGCAAGCAGATTCTTTACCACTGAGCCGCCAGGGATGCCCTCTCCATTTTGGTTTTATCTTTGAATTTGTGCTTTGTAAGTGAAGTCTGATGAGTGGAGTATATGCTGGGTGCTTGGAGCCTTCCCACTTTGCTTGTTGCCTTCCCACTTCCCCAGGACGGGTTCTTGGCTACCCTGCTCCTCTGGCTCTTGGGACCCCTGGCCTCATATGGCAGTCACAGCCACCCTCCTTCCCCCAGGGCATACAGACATGGGGTACGTATACCCTGCAGCATCCTGGGCAGCAGATAGATGACTCTTTCTGCCGGCAACAAGGCAGGGCCAAGCCCTGCCCACCCCATCCAGGTACCTGGTGCCGAAGGAAGTTGCAGAATCCTTAGGGGTAGTCTGTCCTCTGTGGGTTGGGGCAGTGGGCCCTTGGGGTGGGGAGAGGGCTGGCTCAAATTCTGAGTCCCTGCTTGGGCACAGTGCATGGGTCTGTCCAGTAGCTGGTGAGCAGAGTACTGAGTCTTGAGGCTCTGGGTCTGTACTCACCCCATGAACAACTTCGTGCCCCAGGGAGCACAACACTAAACAGCAAATAAAAACATCAAGACAGATGAAGAGAGAGAGCATGTAGAAGAAAAAAAAAAGCCTTATATTTTAGTGCCTTTAATGGTAATTTTTATGTACTTTGTGAACAAGGGAGTCTACGTTTTTATTTCATCCTGAGCCCTGAAAATTATGTAGCAGAGCCCTGGTTCATCCACTGTCCCTCAGCCCCTCCTGGGCTCACTTCTCTCCTTGCCGGATCCCCATGTCTCAGGCAAGTCTTAGCTGCTGACATCCCCCTGAATTCTATGGTCTACTTTGCCGTTCCGTAGGAAGCATGCAAATTCAGTGGCACCGCTCCTTGCTGTGATTGGGGTACGTGCCCTTTTCTTCCCATTGCATATTTTTTAAAGAAAATGAAAGGTTAGCATAACTGCTTCCAGAAGACCACATTGAATCATTTAGTTGAGTCTCAGCCAGTTCCTGCAACATCAGCCTTTGAAGCAAATTTCATCAGACACACAGGACCAGCCTGTGAGCCTCAGCCCCTTGGAAATGCATGTGCTGGGCAGCTGGCAGACATGGTGGCTTTTGCAGATTCAGCAACAAAAATATTTTTGTAACAGGAGCACTTTATACTCTGCAAGGAAGAGAAAGAAGTCGTTGGCTTGCGTCATGAGGTTAAAAAAAAAGTTGCCAATTTTTCTTTTAGTTTTATTGGTTTGTTTTATGGCCCTTCCTTCCAAGCTTTGGGGAATGAGGTTGCAATGAGAGGAGCGCTCAAGGGCTTTTAGGCAAAACCCAGGGTGGCCAGAAGCTGAAATGTTGATGGATCGTTGTTTTGAGGTCTGCTCTCGATGATTACTGGCTGAGCCAGCGTCTGGAGAATTCCAGGAATCCCCTTTCCTTTTGGGCTGTGAGAGTCTGCAGGAATCATCTGACCCCTTTGGGGAGTCGTATGAGAAGAGATTTATTAAGGGCTCTGAGGCTTGTTTTGACCTCACCAATTTAACCATTGGCTGCTAAGAGGTTTTTTGGAAATCTACCAGGTCTTCTGGAAAGATCCCTAATTGTCAGAGCTGGGGTGACCCTGGACATCACCAGGCTCAACTCCCTTATTTTAGAAGTGATCAAACTGAAACCCAGAGAAGTCTGTCGAGTGACCCAAGGTCAGAGTGAGTTAATACAGATGTCCTGCTCCCTGGGAAATTGTGCTACCAGTCTATCTAGAGACCGAGGGTGGCCGTGTGTGTGTGTGTGTCTGTGTGTGTGTGTGTCTGTGTGTGTCTGTGTGTGTGTGTGTCTGTGTGTGTGTTTGTCTGTGTGTGTGTGTGTCTGTGTGTGTGTGTGTCTGTGTGTGTGTGTATCTGTGTGTGTGTGTGTGTGTCTGTATCTTCACTCTGCACCACCCTTTGTGGATGCTGGGGGATAAGCCTGTGGCCAGCCATAGGCAGGGCGCTTGCTCACCACAGGCCATTTCTTCCTGTAGGAATCAGAGTTGTGATGACCCTGCAGGGGGAGGCCAGGCCACACAGAGGGCTCATGAAGCAAGTGGTGCCCCACAGACTGCCTCCACGCCCAGCCCGGGCTCGGCTGAGTGTAACTTGGGCTCCCACTGGGAGAAGCAGTGTGGCCGGGGTCCTCACCCTGAGGATGCGTGGCCTCGGCTCCCTCAGTCTCGCCTCTGTTCTGACTTGCCCTCAGCTCTCCCACGGCCCTGTTGTGTGTCATCTCTGCTCCCGCCTCCTGCTCTGTGAGAAGGTCTGGCACTGGCAGCTCTTTTCTGCTGCATCTGGGCAGTGGGCAGAGGGGACTGGTGAGAACACCTGCGATCTCAGTGAGATCACTGCCATCAGCTGTGGGACCGTTGGTCCCCTGGTGTGTAGGCTGGGTACGATGCCTGTCCCATCTGCCTGTTGACTTAAATAACAGTCACGACCTAGAAGCTGAGACTTACGTTTTATTGGGTGGGAACTTTTAGGACTTCAGTCCAGGGAGACAGCATCTCAAGTGATCCTGGGGGAACTGCTCGGAGGAGAGGGGAAGAGCCAGATTATATGGAAGTTTTGCAACAAAAGGCAGGTAGTCTTACTTATCAAACCAGTCAATCCTAAAGGAAATCAACCCTGAGTATCATTGGAAGGACTGATGCCCCCCTTCCCCAGCACCTAACTCAGGCGCATCCTGAGGGGCTAAGGCAGCCTTGGGGGCCATGATCACCCCAGCCCCCACGAAAGGATGGTTGAGGGTAACCTTGTGACCAGATGGTGGCTGATGACCCCCAGGGAAGAATGGGATGTGCTGGGCCCTTCTGGACTCTCAGCCCTTCTGAAGAGACACACAAGGGAGCAAAGAGCCTATTACTTCCAGTTAGTGTTGTCACAACCTTGAGTATCAGCAGAAGAGCTGACTCATTGGAAAAGACCTGATGCTGGGAAAGATTGAGGGCAGGAGGAGAAGGGAGCAGCAGAGGATGAGATGGTTAGATAACATCACTGACTCAATGGATGTGAATTTCCAGGAGATGGTGGAGGACAGAGGAGCCTGGTAGCATGAGGTCACAAAGGGTCTGGCACAACTTAGCAACTAAACAGCAAAGTCTTCACATCAAAAGATTATTGTTAATAAAAGCAAACCAGATATCCCAAGTTAGGGAATTTAGCATTTTTCTATGTATGGGAAGACGCAAGAATCTGGGCTCACTGAAATCATTCCTTTCTTATGCATCTCTGCCATCCTGGGTGTTTCCTGTGTGTTTTTTTTTTTGTTTGTTTTCACATCATGAGCTGCCTTGGGATTCACCATAGGGAGTGGCTGCAGTCTGATGGCTGGTATCCTTCTCCTTCCTGAGTGCCCTTAGGGCTCTCTAGCTCACATTAGAGGGCTGCAACCGCTGATGACTGTGGCATCCTTGTCTACTGATACGGCAGGAAGTACTTCATTTCTCATGCCCTCAGGACAGAGCATGAGGCAGGTAGGGCATGCGGACAAGGGGGAGGTTTGTCTACAAGCCACTTGTATCTCACGCTGACAGTCCTGGCAATTTGTGATCATTGCTTTCCTTTGAAATAATGCTTTCCATTCCTTCTCCTCTTCCTCCCTCCACTCCCCACAAATCCGCCTGAAGCAATATATACTTGCAGCCCTCTTCAGACTTGTATTAGGATCACCACTATAAAAGGAACCATTTTTTCCCTAAGCTTCAGTGGACACTGATGGTGACCCACCACGAAGCCCTCCTCCGTCTTGCTGGCACAGCCCTGAGTCTGTTTTCGGTCCACTCCTGACACCCCCGCCCCAGCACCTAACTCAGGCAAATCCTGAGGGGCTAAGGCAGCCATGGGGGCCATGACCACCCCAGCCCCCACCAAAGTATGATTGAGGGTAACCTTGACCGCCAGGGAAGAATGGAATGTGCTGGGCCCTTTTAGACACTCAGCCCTTCTGAAGAGACACACAAGGGAGCAAAGAGCCTATTACTTCCAGTTTGTGTTGCCACATCTTCATGTCCTGCCTGGAATGATGGTGGCCCTCTTGTGGCCGTGAGAAAGGCTGCCGTTGATAAGCTGGAAGGAAGGAAGGAGCTGCTTCTCGCCCTTGCCCTTGAGCCATGGAAGTGATCAGTCCTCGCACCACTCTGCCCTCGAGCAGGTGGATGTTTATTTTATTTGCATTGGTTTTTCTCTTACTTGTGGCTGGAAAAAAAAAAAAAAAACCTAGTTAATTCACTCAAATCATTTTTTAGTGTTGATCTATATTTAGCCCTTAGGGAAGATTCTCTGCTGAGTGGCCCTAGGGGAGGGAGATGGATTTTAGCTCTTTTTATTGCTGTGTGTCCTGATGATTTGTGTGTCTACCCACCCGTCAGACAGTAAGCCTGGTGGGCACGGGTGGATTTCACTTATCTTTTGTGATCCCTGTGCCAGGCCTGGCCCTTGGTGAATACTTGTTGAGAAGGTTCTCTTTCAGTGTAGGCATTATTTCATGGGAGGGGTACTGCCAGGCCTGCTGGTTGTGGGTCCTTCGTTTGTTGTCATCTAAACGAATGGTAAGAGCCTTCTTTAATCATGCTATGTATGTGTTAGCAGTAAAACATGCCTCCATGCTTTAGCAGTAAATCTATCACACCATTTGTATCCTGCTTACGGCTTATCATTAGTGACTTAACACGGACATGGCGCGTCTGGAGTCCACATGCAAGATTCTGACACCCTCGTCTGGGCTGTTTCTCCGTCGACCTGGGTGGCATGGCCAATGACCCGGGGGATCCGTGTTCCCTTCCAGCCCCTCTTGCTGACTCTGCTGACTCTGACTCTCATTTAGCACCAGTGAGTCACTTACAGGCTGAGGGCCACGTGCCTTTCAACTTAGACTTCCTGCCTCTCCCACTGGCCTCCCAGCCTCCTCCCTCTCATCAGCAAAAGCATGACCTTGAGAACGGGCAGTATGATGGACTCACGTTGGGATGCCCTTTGTGCTGGAGGGGTTGGGATAACATGAGGCTCTCCTGGTGAGGTTCAAGGGTTCTTGCTTGGCTCTGGTCCGGAGCCTCAGGGTTGAGCTTTCGCCACTATGAGCTCTCCACTCCTGCTTTGCTCCGTGCCTGACTGCATTTCACCTTCCCCTGCAATGGCTGGAGAACCTGAAGATGAGGAACAGGAGCTGTGCGTCTGCCCATTCTTCCTCCTTCCCCTCTGCTCCTGCCTGCCTGCCAAGTGGAGGATGAATGTCCGTGCCTGTGCTTCATAGGCGTGCTGCGAGGCTCTGGTGAGGTGATGAGATGTGGGCAGCAGCTGTCAGGAGCCAGGCTGGCATCTCCAAGATGGCCTGTGGCCGGGTCGCTGCAGAGCGAGGCTCAGACAGAGTGTCTGCCGCCAGGAGCCTGGAGACAGCTTTGATGTGGGCGGCGTGGGAACCAGCCTATGGACTGCAGTGCAGGGTTAAACTGGGAATTGGGAGGGGGTTGAGGGTGGGCCCCAGGGTTTTCCTATCCCCAGGTCAAGGCTGAGGCATGTCTTGGCGTTTCCCGCTGTATCTGCATTGCATCTTCCCCAGGTTCCCCGGTGGAGTGTGTGTCTAGACAGCTATGGAATAAAATGCTCAATTACCAAGTAGGAATTTGGCCAGTGGAGGTATCGCTGCACCGAACAGACAGGCCCAAGATGAGGAGAGAGACTGAGAACGAGCCCCTCTTGTACCTAAAATAGGCTGGAGAGCCTGGCGCTCGCAGGACCAGCCGGCACCTGCGGAGAGCAGAAGCCAAATGGCCCACGAGAGGCATTTTGACCTCCTGAAGGGCTGTAAATCTGGCCTGGCCCACATCTCCAGCCCCTGTCACTCCCTTGCAAAGATTTCTTCCTACAATTAGAATTCAGATTAACACTGACAAGGAGTGAAGCTCTAAGAGCTGGGAAGCCTGTTCTCTCATTTAGCCAGGCTGCTTACGAGCTGTGAGGAGTCAATTCTGCTCTGAGCCTCAGTTTCCACATCTGTAAAATGGGGAAAAATATGCACTAACTGCCAAGGCAGTTGTGAAAAAGGGCTTTGTCACCTGAGGGGTAAAAGATCATTCCTTCCACATCAGTCCAAGCTTCATAGTCTAAGAATCCCCCTTAAGATATGTCCACTTGCTTATTTCTGTCTTATGATTGTCCCTTAGAATCTAGGAGATGTTTCTGTGAATAAAAGTTAAGCAAGGTGACACCCAGTGCTGCCTTTCGTGCAGGTTTGGCCCAGTGACCGCTTGTGAGCTGAATTTCTTCCCTTTGTGTTGAAGTGAGGAGTGGTCCCTGGGGAGACTCTGGGCTTGTATCACTGGTGTCCACTGGTCCCAGCCTGTGTGGTCACTCCAGTGAGTGACTTTACTGCACTGGAGCCCAGCTGGTACATGGGGTCCTCTGGGCCCCGTTCCTGGCTGCAGGCCTGCTCCTCTGCAGGGAGCGCAGCTGACCTGAGCCGTACGTGAGCCCTCGATTCTCTCCTTCCTCCCGGGGGCTCTCTCCTCCATCCGTACGGCTTCTGCTCCCCACAGCGTTTCCTGCTTTCCTTGGCCCCTGGCTCTGAGCTCAAACTTAGAGACAGGAGTTCCAGGGAGCGCTGTCTTCAGGCCCCTCTTCCTTCGAAACCCACTGTGATGTGGCCCCCTGGGTCTGGCCCCCTTTCCTAGGGGTGGAGGTGCAGGGACAGCGTTGGAAGATGAGTGGATGCTAATTAAGACTCCACAGTGAGTCCTCCAGTGCAACTTTCTGATGTGGTTCCTGGCTTGCTGCTGCACTGATGTGGTCTGGGCCCACCTTCTGGGTTTGAACTTGACTTCTCGCCTTGAAATTGGTGAAAAGCAACTGGAGAACCCAGCCCAGGAGCCATGACCACCATGTTCAGCCCTCCAGCCCAGCTTTGAAGGCTGTCCCTGGGTCCTGAAGGAGTGGTAGTGTCACCCGGCAGGCCTCCCCCAGGGTGGCCGAGTGCTCATCACCGGCTCTGACTCCTGTCCGCTCACCCCCTGTGGCTGTTGGATGAAGTCATCCCTGGCAGAGGCAGCTGGCATGGGCCCAGGGTAAACAGGCCCTGCTGAGCTCATTGGCGCACTTCTAGATGAGCTCAGGAGTGGGGGCTTGCAGGCCTGCCCCACTCCAGAGCAGGACCATGCACTTCAGCCTCGGGGGACCACAAGGGCAGTGTCACTGTCAGGGCAGACCTGTGCCCCTAGCCTCCTCCTGGGTGCGGAAGGGGGACGGTGAGGGCTGGGAGACATGGCCTACTCTGTGGGAGTTTACTTGGTGGGGTTTCCCCCACTGAGTCTGCGCAGACCCTGATGTTAATCACAGTAACACAGCTGATGCTTCCATGCCCCACTTACATGAGGTACCATTCACAGAGCTGTTCCGATCCCAAGGCACTGAATTCTCACATCAAATCGATGAGATCAGTGAACTGCATCATTCCCGTTTTCCAGGTCAGAACACTGAGGACCAGAATGGCTGTAAGGTCCGGCCACCATCTAATCAGGCCACTTTGTCTGAGCTCTGGACTGTGGTGCTCTTCTAGGCCTCTTAGTATCTGTGATCTGAGGGACATCATTTTTCACGTGTCTGTGTGTGTGTTAGTTACCTAGTCGTGTCTCTTTGCGACTCCATGGACTGCAGCCTTCTAGGCTCCTCTGTCCATGGGATTCTCCAGGCAAGAATACCGGAGTGAGTTGCCATTCCCTTCTCCAGGGGATCTTCCCAACCCAGGGATTGAACCCAGGTCCCCCGCACTGCAGGCAGATTCTTTACCATCTGAACCGTGCAAGGGAAGCCCTTGAGTTTTCTGATCCAACGTGTTCCTGACCAGCATCTTGCTTATTTGGGGTCAGAGGGGGTCTTTGTGGCTCAGTACCTTTGTAGTGGATGAGAGTCTGGGTTCAGTGTTGTAGTTTTAAGCCCCTGGCCTATCTCAAGTCACCCAGTTGCTTGGAACCTCAGTTTCTTCATCTGTTAAATGGGCCCGGTGACCTCCCCATCCTATCAGCTGGTTTCTGCTCCGTCCCTGGCAGAGGCGATGCTGAAATAACCGCTGGTTTCCACCCACCGCGCCCTCCCAGCCTCCTCTCCTCTTTGCTTCGTTTTCGAGGCGGACAAACATGAGGACTCTTACATTACAATTAGCATGAGGCCTGGGCCAGGTCTTTGCTTTCTGGGCTGGTCCCCGTTGCTTGGAGCAGCTGCTCATTTTGACTCAGGAAGCAAATGCTAGAGGGACTCAGAGGTTTGCCTGGCTCTGGGGAGGAAGGGAGGAGAGCTTAGAGCTCTCCAGGACGGAAGCCCCGCGCTCCTCAGCCCTTGTGACTC
>NW_011495018.1:9095657-9096051 GCF_000754665.1 Bison bison bison | reverse complement strand
TTGAAGAGTAGTTTGGGGCTCCTGACTCTACTGGCCTTCACAGGTCATTGGGGATCAAGCAGGCTTTGTTGGATTAATCAGCCCGCCTAGGGGCGGGGGGAGCAGAGATGGTGGTGGAGGACTTTACCAGGAGAGGAGAGAGCCCACCTCTTGGGTCTTGGTGTCCAGTGGCCCTGGATGCCTTGCTGTCCCCAACCCCACCTCTGCCCATCACCAGGATTAGCACAGAGATGCCCCGGATTAAGTCAGGGCAGCTCCAATCCCTCAGAGCTCCTGATTCTTCAAGACCTAGGAGAGACGTGCCTACAAGAGGGGGCTGATCCACTCTTCCTCTCCCCTGGGGCTGTGGGCTCTAGATCCTTCCTTGGGACTTCACTCTCTACCACGCCTGCGG
>NW_011495018.1:9092714-9095557 GCF_000754665.1 Bison bison bison | reverse complement strand
GGTCGGGCTTGCCCCAATCCTATACTCGCCCCACTCTGTCTCTTGGCCTCAAGGTTTCAGAGCAAATCTGTGCTGACAGGTTCAAGATGTGCTGAGACCCTGAGCTGGCTGGCCTCCAGTATCCATCCCACGTTTTTTCTGGCGTGCAGTGGCAGCTTGCACTTGACCTGCCCTGATTATCTTGGGTGGGAGGGACGTTAGTCCTCAGCTGGGAAGGGAGGTCACGCCTGACCTCGGTTTCCTGCACGGCCCGGTGAATACGAGTGGCCCCCAGTGCCTGTCATTCTGTGACATCCGTGCGTTTACCCGTTTTGTTCACTTAACCCAATGCAGCAACGCCAACTTTGTGTTTCCAGGGAAAGCTGCCCGTGCTACTGCTTGGCCGCTCCTCGGAGCTGCGGCCGGGAGAGTTCGTGGTCGCCATTGGAAGCCCGTTTTCCCTTCAAAACACGGTCACCACGGGGATCGTCAGCACCACCCAGCGTGGTGGCAAAGAACTGGGGCTCCGGAACTCGGACATGGACTACATCCAGACAGACGCCATCATCAACGTGAGCCTGTGTGCTGCAGGGTTGGGCTGCAGTTGGGAAGCTGGGCTGGGGTCAGGAACCGGGCTGGACTCAGGATCCTCATGGTGCTTCCAATGGGGTCCTTTTGAACCCCTAAAGCAGACAAGGCAGAAGGGCTGGTCCTCAGCCTGTTGGCAGTCTCCAGGGACTCCTGTGACGGGCACTTGAGATTTGCCCAAGTCTGCAGCCCGGAGGAATTCTCCATCCCCTCGCTGCCCTGCCCCAGGGTCAGCCACCCCTGGGTCGAGCTGCCTGTGCAACCTTGTGGAAGGAGGGATGCTCAGCTACGCACAGGCTCTGCAGCCCCCAGAGGTGTTTCCGCTGTCTTTGGGGCACACAGTCTGAGCACGAGGCCAGCCCATTCGATGTCCAGTGAGGTCAGGGATTGTCCCACACAGTCTCATCAGTGGAATCTTAATTTTAAGTCACATTTTTCCACTTTAGCTGTTTCCCTTTAGGACTGACGTTTCTCAAAAAGCATTTTCCCCTCCATCTGTCTAATAAATAAGAGACACAGCGTGTTTTGTGCACTCGCTGCCTCTAGTAGCTTTATTGCCAAACCTTCTTGTGATTTGCATGAAGTAATGGAAATAGAGCAAATGGTGTGGATTTTCAGGCCCAGCAGCAAAGTAGGGGTCACATAGACGTGGAGGGGGTTGGCACAGATTTGAAAGACCGCGACACTGAGCAAATGGGTAGCCAACTTATTGTTGAGAGAGGGAAGATGTGTTAGGTGTTTTGGGAATTTGTTGTTGACCTCTGGGCTTTGGAGAAAAAAAAAAAAATATATATATATATATCAATATATAAATACCCCATTTATGGTACTTAACACTCTTTGAAAACTGTTAAGGTCCTTTGTTTTGCCAGCAAAATATTAGGTAGACAGGAAGAAATCTCAGGAAAGAATTTGCACTCAGGGGCCTGCCAGGCAGGGAGGTAGACTGGAACATGTAATGATATAAACTCATAACCTTTTAATTTTTGCTTATTTTCAGTATGGAAACTCCGGAGGCCCATTAGTAAACCTGGTAAGGCTTTCAAAAAATCTATCTACGTGTCTTTTTTTTTCCCCCTTTTGATTTCTTTTCAGATATGAACTTGCCAAAGCATATTATCAAATCCTTTCAAATTGAAATCTGTGACTGTACTGTACCTTGCAAATGTCTCTTCTTATCTTTTCTGGAAAGAGTAAGGCATGCTGGTGTTTGGATTGGAAATACTATGCCAGCGGACACGCTTGTGTCTCCACGTTACAAGTAAAGGCATTGGAATTCAGGTTTGATCCAGGACCAGTTAAAGGAGCCAGTCTTTATTTTGAAGGTGTCAGCAGTTCTGGCTTGCCCCCCAGCTGCCTAAGGAGCTGGCTTGGCTCATCCACAGGCTTTGTCTTGGCCAGAACCCTCCCTTAAGACCTGGCTTGGAATGAGGAGTTACCCCACTCACAAAGATGTCACCTAAGTTTGTGTTTTATTTAAACATGAAAATGGAAGCCTTTGAATCAGATTGTCAGAGCCAGAATGCAGCTCAGGGTCCCCTATCCCAGCCCTCATTTACAGGTGATGAAACCTAAGCCGTCTTGTTTAGCAAAGCCCAGGAGGGCAGTGCCTCCTGGACGGTCTCTCAGAGTTGGGGACTGAATTCCCAGTGCTACGGGAAGTGTGCAAGGAGTGACTTACCCACTCCTGGCCGTTTTCCCCCTAAGCCCAAGTTGGACAACCTTTAAGATTAGTGTTCAAAATAATGGGTGGGTGGCACGAGGCGAGCCTATTATTCCAGGATGGTTTCCTATGGTGTGGTGTTCGCTAAACTGTGAATTTATCTTGAATAGAAACACACACACACTGGCTTCCTCCACGGTTTAAAGCTGGTTTTCAACAAGCAGAGGAAATGAGATTTGATTGTGAGGTTCCGCCTCTCCCAGATCCCCGAGGCTGCTCGGAGATGAGGGTTTGTTTTCCCGGTGGTGAAGTCTGTCCGCCCTGAGCGCTGGATGGTTCCTCCCTGATGTCAGCAGAGGAATCTTGAGACTCCTGGAAACGGGAGAAGCAGGAAGGTGTGGATAGCCACCTAAAGGTCTCTGAGGTCTTTTTTTGTTTGTTTTTTACCTTTTATTTTATCTTGGAGTAGAGCTGATTAACAATGCTGTGATAGTTTCAGGTGGACAGCAGAGGGACTCAGCCAAGCATAAACATGTATCTATTCTCCCCCAAAGTCCCCTCCCATCCCAGCTGCCACAGAACACCGAGCAGAGTTCCCTGTGCTATATATTAG